>NW_019214377.1:0-65375 GCF_002532875.2 Varroa jacobsoni | reverse complement strand
AATATATGCGATAATTCACATGCATGATCTTATAGTGTATTAATTTCTTTTGCAACCGAGTAGCACCATCATTATGTACGTATTTCAGTATGCTGGGAATATACTATAACGCTATATGATCCTTCTATTAAATATGGCCTTAAATGCTTCTTTAAGATGCCACAAAATATGCGTTCACCGTTGACCACGTATATATATATATATATATATATATATATATATATATATATATATATATATATATGTTGCAATTTACTTTGTCCGACAAAGATAAATATGTTTGTTTTGGCCTGCTTTGCTAATTTATCACCATGAACAACATACGGCAGTCTTGGACGCCTGGCTGGCTAGCGTAGCTTAGTTGGCTGTACAAATAGGTGGTTCTGCCGTACTGCTGGCGAGTGTGTTTGGCTGCATACCAGCAACATGACTCCCCCTTACCCCTCTGGAACCGAACCAAAGGGGGTTCACGTTGCTGCCATCCAAGGCTACAAGCAGAAGCAGCCTTAAACGTCGTTGCTGTCGTTATTTCATTTCTCTGAGTTCTTCGCAGCAGAGTAACAAATTTCTGTACATGTAGGCGCATTCTGAGCATTCCTGTTTTAGCCCGTAGGCAATGAAGGTAACTCCTGCTACTGCTGCGGCCTCCGCCACCACTACCGGCAAAAGCCTCCTAATCCTTGGTCGATGTATAAGTACGCTCTTGGGAAAGTTAACGACTATGCTCTCTGTTGATAAGGTAAAAATAGGGTGAGCATATATTCATTCAGAGAAAAACTTGCAAATTTTTTTTCCTAAGAAACATAATAACGTAATACCGAACGTTTAAATGAATGAGCCTCGAGAAATCAGAAAGTCTGATTTATTGTCTATTTTCTGTTCGAAGATTCGAATCCCATACAAATCGTAGCAATCCATACATCTATGGAACGGCGTCCGACATACTATAACAATGTATTTTTAACAGACTATCTGCAGAAGATTTGTATAGAAATATTCGCTTGAAGTAAAGACAGTATAGTTCTTCTTCAATGAATAGCTACATGTTTCAAATATTGAAAGTGATACCGCTCATTAGTTCCGTTCCTGATAATTGGACTAGCACGTGCCTACTACTTTCTGAAATATAAGTGATTATATGGGATATTATTATGAGCGCGTTGACATGAGATTGCAAGTACTATACGTAATTCTCAAACGTTGATGACTAGTGCTCAAGAAGGCTTAATTGAAGCCAACATAATTCAACTGGGGATAAAAAGGGGAGGAAGCCGTCGAACGTTGTACATCAATTTATAACTTTATTATTCATCGTAAGAGGTTTTATGGCCTGGACTGCTGCTGCCGCCACTCGGTGCCTGATCATCCTACGCTTCCCAACTTTTCGACTGCTTGTCATGTCTACGAGTCTTACTTGAACATAAGATTCTGTCAGTCAGCGTGAACGAATCATCTGGAAACGGTTCATTCAAGGTATTTTTGTAAAATAATGAGTATAATCAAACTATGCTAGTACTTAAGTTCTACATATACCAGAAGGACATGTACTACCACGCGCTGTGCATGAGTAATTGACAACTTACTGCTTGACTTAGACCAAATACGCGAGTTTTTTTGTTGGTGAGACTGAAAAAAGACAGAAATGTGTATTCATTTCTTTCCTTTGGCAACAAGCGATGTATAGTTACCTGTCTAAACCAATAATAGCTGTAAGAATTTCTGCCATTGTCGCAGTGGATAGCTTTTTGCTAGCAGTTGGTGTCCGTCATTGGCTCGATTTGCAGTGATCGAAAGTAACCTTTTCCACTGCAAAAACACACATCTCAACAAAATGATCGGAGCTGATATTGATGTAAGCCTATGTGAGTATGTATAGTACAAGGATAAGGGTTGGCTATTTTACTTACGTGTTTAGCAAAAAGTGTCATGTTTTTAAGTTGTTTGCAATGACGCTTATCGTGCTGTCTCAAATGTGGGCGACTGGTAACTTCCGACTACAACGTAAACTGGCTCAGTTGATGCTAATATAATAATGTCCAATTAACGAATCTAAAACATGTCACACTTGATAGCATATTGTTTCCAACCTAGGTAGGTCGCAAATGTCCGTCCACTTTACTATGTCAAAGGGCTCAGTCTCAGTGTCTGAGCGAACAATGCAGAGCCATCGCGTGACCACGACGCGGAGCTGACAACCGCCGGCATCAGGAAAGCGCGCTCCAGTGGCGACACTTCCTATTAACCGGTCGATGTTTATACCTGCTACAAGCACAGACCTTAAATCACAAGCTATTTCTTTATTTTCTCAAGGAAATTCTCAAGGATCTGTCGAAAGGAAGAAGAGATAGAAGTAGTGACAAACGCAAAAGACGCTTTGAGCTTGGACGCTCTATAATCAAAGTCCCCACTATAGCATAACACAGTCGGAGCATCGGCAGGCGTCAAGGCCACCGATCCTGTGGCACCATTGCGCTGGCTGAGTTCAATGTGTGATCCAGAGCGAACGCCCCCTTATTGTGTTTCGAAGACAACAATGGATCGGGTACGAGGCGTGCCTGCCAATTTGTTTTGGTGTCTCTTATTCGTTTATTCAGTTAGGGGAAAAGGAAGACGGAAGATTCGTCTTAGCCACGCATAAAGCCGTGGTCAGGGTACGCGCTCATTCGGTTATAATTTGCCTGCGGGGCATGTATTTGCACACATTCAATTCCGTCTACTAGTCATGTTCGACAAATATGAATTCGTTAGTTAACGACGGCTTCAGATTGCCTCTAGACGACAACGCATGGGGCGTAAGCTGTTACGAAGAGGATTAGACTATAGGAGGGTCATTCAATATGATTTCATTGTGAAGGAAACGATTTTTATACGAATTTTCCATATAATTAATTAGCAGGTTATTCATAGTCGACCCATCGACAGTCATAGGTAGCACTGATTCAAATCCACTGTTACACGTTTATATACAATAATTATCGATGATCGTCTTACGCTTTTACATATCGATAGTGACGCCATCTGTCGGCTCTGCATATAATGACCTGTTTCATATTTAGCTGGGTTTACGCCTTCATTTGTATAGACGGTTTACCACGCGCGTTCTGTCAATGAAACGATATGATTCAGATATGATAATCGTTTTATCAACAAATTTACGGAAAACAGATTAGTTACATTTAGTCACAATGAGCGTTACTCCCAAAAAACGTTTTCTGTACAAATTGTTTTGAATTGGGTCGCAGCACATAGTTGAGTGATATCGCAATTTTATGCATGATGACAAAGCTAACGTATTGAGCTGCACAATGGCGTGCTGGCCAAGGTCTCTATGCCACCAAAAATATCTTCTTAGGCCGTGTTCGGGGTTCACCTAATGCGGACGCTCATTACGGTCCCTAAGTCGCCTCAGATGAGGCGGAACTTAGTTGCTACCTCTAGAAAACTCGAAATGAGGGACCTCAGTGATGAAATTCCTGCACAAGCAAACTTTTTCAATTACGAGATAAAGGCGATCGGATTGTTTTCTACAAAAAAAAACGTAATGAAGTTTCGAAACGAAGTTTATATTCGTACATTAGGTTTCATGCAGATAATATGACATATTTTATTGTAGATGACTGCTACCGTTATTGGTTCTGTTCAAACCACCAGCTAAGGGACATTTGTGCCTCTCTTGTAACATCGATAATAAGAAGCAGGAAACGTCACGACTCTCCCCAGCTAAACAGCTAAAAGCAAAGTGAGTTGAGCAACTTCGAAAACATCAAACAAGGCATGTTCGGAAGTTGCGCATGAAAATCTATTATTAGTAAGTATGCGCCGCCATTATGTTCGGCTCATGGCATACTTGTAAATTTCCCATAAACCTACAAGATTAAAGCACAATCGTATTCTGGTCTTTTGAGACGGGACTTATCTTATGGTTATCGAAGAGTATAGCCGACCCAATTGAAGCCCACTCTTACAGGACAGGTTCTGTCCAACAGCTAAAGGCAAATCGACACTATATTTACTAATAAGAAATGTTCATTTTACATGTCTCTTTTATTTATTAGTGGTACATTAATCAGTCTCACTGGCCCGACTTAGGTGCAAAGGTGGTGATTGTACCTATCGCAGATTGATTGGCTCTAAGGAAAAAAGAAATATATGGGGTTATATGGGTCAAACTTTGTTCATCGCCATCGGCGCCGCTGAAAATGACTAAATTATACCAGTGTATTCAGCAAAAACTTTTCGATTGTATATCTTAAACGGGTTTACTAAAAATTGTTCATTTTCGAGAAGGTATCAATAGAAGCTGGTCGTATAACCTTACAAAGCAAACTAATATAGGACAGAAGTGGCGCTATATGGACTACCAATCAATCATTTAACAAAGCTAAAGAGAAAATGCTTTCCATCTTAGCAAAGACTATAATTATGGTAAAAGTGACAATACGTGCTTTATATTTACGCCTGCCTTATAACAGTTGACCGCTAAATCAGTCACGTCAAGGATTAGCGTATTACCAGATGAAATTCTGCTGCGCAGTGTGAAACCTAGAGTGGCTTCCGTGCTGGCACATTTGCGAGCTGTACCTCGTTCAGAAGTGAGAAGGTACACCGCACTGAAGCCTATGTAACTATCGTGCTTATGAATGCTTCTGATAGTAACAACTTTCCATTGTAAATTCTGGTAAATGCTCATGATTATTCACAGTATGGCGCATATACCGGCAGTGTTGCTTTATCCGAATGATACACTATGCCACCAAAAGCGTTAGAACAATTTTTCTTTCAAAAGCAGTCACATGTAACATGTTGGCTGCAAGGAGATGTGATGTAAAAATATGATACCTCAATGTAATTTGACATGTAATCATATATACATATTTTTACGAAGTTAAATTGTTAATAGGGGCCATTAAGCCTTTTTAGTTCCTATGTGAAATTAACGTTGGCGGCATTCGGTTACATCCGGCTCGAGATGCAACGGCTCACCATGGCCCATGTAGGCCTCTGGCTGATTATGTAATACAGGTTAATGTAACGGCCCTTTGGAAACGTTTTTCTTGCTTTCAGTAATAAATAAAACGTAGTTTACGTTGAGGCAAGCAAAACTGTGACAGAAAATCAAGCTCATAGTTTGGCCTTTATCGCTCAACAACATTTTAATGAAACGCAAGAAAGCTCTAAGCAGCTCGACGCAACTTCTCTTTCAAAAGGAAAAATCCAGTAGGGCAAGCTGTACTAAATTATTAACGTGTGTATATTTAAAAAAAAATTATAAGCTTAATAGAAATCAAATTCAACGTACTACTCAACGCTGAAATCAGAACGGGGTAGGGGTGGGAGTGGGGGTGACCCGCATAGTTCCACCTTTTCTACGTTCGTTTTCATACTCGTAAGAAATTACTGTATCTCTTAAAATTTATGTATATTTATATACAAATGGGCAACACAGCTGTGCTACAGTAGATTTTTCTAAAACAAATAAATTTAAGAATCCAGTGGGTTTTAACAAATTCATAATGCCGTCTGCTTGTTTCATAATTAGCTGTATATAAAAGCCATTTCTATGAATATGTAATATAAGGTCGACATATATGCCCAACATATGGCGGGCGCCTTTAGTGCAGAGCGGTAACAATAAAAATGTACAGAAGGGCAGCTTGTCACTTCAGGTAGCTAGATCTTCTTTTTCTATCCGCTATAACGTTTTTTATGGCACTAAAGGAACTACACACAAAGGGTAAGTTTATTATTTTAGTTAAAGTAAAATTGTTATATTGCAGAGTCAACTCTCTATTCGAAAAGCTACATGTCTATGAATTTAATATGTATATATATTATACCCCATATTAGCTTAAACTAGAAATTGACGACGCGTGCGACTGAGCTTTGCTTTTGAGACTGATAATAGGACTTATCAGTTGATGTTCGAAACGCTTAAACGAATACAGATTCTTACAAAGACAAACGACATGATAAACTGGGTCTGAGAGTAGCCTGCTAAGGCCAATAAACAGTACATCCTTTTTTCTGTCTAGAAAGCGTACGTCCGGAAAGGTTCTATGTTCTCTCTAAAGGAGCTATGTTGCAATTTAAATACAAAATAACATTACACCTGTATAGAATTTTTTCCGGGACCTGCCATGCCATATTCTTTTACCAAAGTCTATTTTCAAAAGCTTCCGGCGCAGATTATTGCATACGTAATCATTTTGAATACAGTGGTCTCTAGGTAAAGTAAACTAGGTAGAACTTAAGTGATCGCTGGTCAGTTATTGCTCGAATCCCATAGTGAATGTACTTTGTTACACTAAGTGGGATTTTATTTAGCCCAAGGCAATAGGTCAAACTGAACTTATAGCCAATGACGCTCATGCAGAGAAAATGTCGAGATGCATACGTGAGAACAGCTTCGTGACAATCCTATACACTTAAGTGATCTAAGTAGTTTTTTTTGCCCATATTATCACATACGATGGCTTAATTGAAATTCCTTCTTCGACTTGAAAAATGTACTTGACTTGTGAACCTTTTGGTGCCTTAGTAGGTGTTAAATTAAACGACACAACGTATGGTCGCTTTTATCGGACATATCCAAGCAAGTTCATGTGAAACACTGTGGATCTTGCGACATGTTTGTCAATCGACGTGTGGATGCTCGGTTAGCCGCATTTTAGATTGACACTTGTAATACGGGTGCCTTCAGATCAACGATTCGTTATTACAAAGAGATACATTACGTTCCTCAACTGCGGCAACCATAGTAAGATAACAATGTCCATTGCCCTCCCCGTCCTCTGTTCACAGGGTCATTTAAGCTTCGTTGTCCTATGCTTCGTTTATTACCTTTCCTCATCTTCTTTTGCAGCTGTTGGCAGCTTTTTCCCCTGTTGGTCTCTTTCGTTTTTTTCTCCATTTTGTTTATGGGTGGCACTTCACCTTTTTCAGGACCTCGGAAACGTCGCTACGAACTGTGGCAATGGTGTTACAGGCGTTCAAGCTAGGCTCCATGCAAGCGTCCCCTGAGCGCTGTCCACACAAGGCGCGAGGGCGGCGGGTGTTCGCCTTCCGACCTGTACCTTCTGTGTCCTCGGCTGTCTGCAGCGCAATAACCTTTTGATGTTGACGGCTCTGGCTGGCCATTCATTGGTGCATGGTTTGTCTGCCTCTGGTCAGTCCGTGGCCGTTGGTGGGTGCGCGGCAGCGCCCGCTAAACTGCCAACGACCGAAAGAGATGCTGAGATGCAATACCAGAGCGTACGGCTGACTCGTTGGCAGCATTCGGAGGGAGAAGTCCTGCAGCTGCGACAAGACGCATGGTCGCCCAGAGGACGAAGCTGTTAGCACAGCAGCATGCTCCTTTGTGTCATCAGCTCTCACATACCCCTACGCGTATATTCGGAGTATAGACAGCATAGACACACACCGGCGCTCAACCTTTTGCGGTTGCAATAAAAACAGCTTTTTATTATAGACACCAACGCACTCTTGAGCGGTTCGAGTGAATAGATACTCCTCCCTTGGCGCGGCGAGTGCACTATTACGTACGTACGTACGTACGGCAATGATCATAAAAAAAAGTAGTAGCGACTTGAAATATTTGTCAATAGAACGCATCATACCATAAACTGAGCCACCGAGCGACTGTACATATGGCTCTAATGATACATAACATCGTTTGACTATCAAATTGACAGTACGCATCTGAAAACTACCCCACTTCGCTTGATCCTAACCAAAAGGCTTGCGGAGATACGAACGCCTATATATATGAACACCTTAATATTCAAGTTAACATTTTTGTGATTAATTTATATGTGGGACGGAGGACAGGTTCTTGTTTATGCAGTGAGGCACACAAAATCCAGTACAGTTACAGCGAACTAACAATATTTTTGAAATGATACCGAGTCTTAAACGCCACAGTGTCCGCTCAGCAAAGGCATGAACTGCGGAAATGCATTGTGATTTTTTCAACTAGAGGAGGGATCGCGTCTGACCTTCTTTTTTTGAAAAAAGAAGTTTCAGCCCCATTTATCTACAGGCTGTTGGCAACGGCGCTAGCTTATTGTAGCGTACGTATATAAACAACAGTAGAAAGGCAATTATAGCGTCTTTTTTGTAAGTGCTTTCTAAAACAGGGCAATCGTTTCGATTGCCTGCACCCAGTGGGCTAATAGAGGATACTGGGAGGGAATGGAGCGCTGGCGGATGAACGAGACGATTCTGCAAAGAACAGGGAGGTAGAGGATTGGCGTTGCTCAAATCGGCTTAGGCGGACGACCCCCCTCCCCTTTCCCCAAATAGACCTCCTTCGGTTTTGTTTCCCTAAAAGGAGCTTTACATTGGCCTTTGTCCAATCCTCTTCTCTAAGGAGGGTCGAGCTCAAAAAGGATGTGTCTGCAACTGGACACAGGCCATCGGAGGATGTGTCCTCACTGCGACAGCTTTCGGGGTAGAATCGTTGTCATTCGTATTCTGTACTTTGGTATCTCCAGTATTGCGAGTAATTTTTTAAGAACTACCCGAAAATTTTTCTGTTCACCTAATGAATTAACTGGCAATTCAGATGTTCCTATGAAAGGACCAAACTTCTATTGATAATATTCATTTTGTTTAGAAGTTTATATTTTATTGAAAATATAGCTAGCTAGTGGTTCTAGAGATAGTGGATTGTAGTCTGAGTAAAATATGTATATACCAAAGACCCCCATATTTTCACGCGACGCTGAGGCGGGATGCAAGTTAGACGTTCTATGCAATTTAGAGATCTGTGAAACATTTGAAGTCTTCACTGTAAAAGTATGAAGATTTTTATTTTTTGCCGCCAAAAATGATAAAAATCCGCTGTGAGCATATAGTAGTTTATTGTACTAAGATATCTTTTGCACTGTCTGTGAATTGGTCGTGGTGAGTTTGCCGCGCGGCAAAGGGCGCTACGGGTGAAGAAGGATGAACCTTTAAGTTATTAGGCAATCACATACACACTAAACATCTAGTTATTTATATGAAAAAGCAGTCATATTTCAAGGACACCACTTTTAACGTGAACTTGATAATTTAAAGGGCAAGGTCACTGCTCCGACAATTTTCGGCGAAAATTTCATTTGGGGCTGTGCTTATCCATTTGCATATTTTGCCATCCACCGCAATTAACTCTTTCATCTGTGTGAACATTGCACAAAACAGACTAACTGAATTTTGTTACTTCCTTAAGACGATCACACGCTAATCATCCACTGATAAGAAGCAGAAATTTCGTGTCGATGGCCCATCGTTGTATAACAAGGGCCGGGGAAGTCTTGCACCGTCGCCTCAATTTTTCATCTAATCGAAACTTAGTAACTTTATGGTTACTGACACCAACACGGATAGAGTCTACGGTGTGTTGGAAGATTTTAAAGGCCGCTTGACGAGCAGCCGATGTCCAATATCGCCAGAAAGCACAGTCAGAGGCCGTCGTGGTGAACAAAGGACGATGATACGAAAAGAAGAAAAGTTAACGACGATTGTGCTGCAACGGGAGCCCTAGGCCCATTGGCGATATAGATCGCACCTGTCACTTTTACTACCGGAAACGAAGTGAAAGGGTTGGGCTATGGCGAAGATGGCTGTAGGAAGAGATGTGTGGGCGGGATGTGACACTAGCGCCATCTCTGTTATATCCTATTTTATAGCCAGACAGAAATCGCGCGGTTAAGTTCAGGCGACGTGAGATCTAAAATCATATACGAGCAGGTTTGCGTCGAAACGGTGTAAGGACGCCATAATAAATATATAGATTGACACATAATGTACGAAAAAGCTAATAGTATCATTAACATTGTATATTATATACGTGCATATATGATAATATTCCTTGCACTCGCATTCGTTGTAGAGTGTAGAACGGGGAGAATAGGGTAAGAAATGGATTCCTCGATTTGTTACTCGATCTGTTTATATTAAACTGTTATTATTTGTCAGCGCATACTCTCAGTACTTGACAAATAAAGCCATTACCTCGCCCAGGGCAACCATCCCCACTTGATGCACAAGACATTGCTAGCTGCTATGTATTTAAGACCACTGATTTGCATGTTCTGCTACTTCGCTCGCGGCTACCTTTCTATTTTACTGGCTAACGGGGAGCACTGCCTACATCAGTAGTGACAGATAAAGTACTATAGGAAGCCTACACAGCAAATTATGAAGAAATTATTATGCACTTTACATCCCCACTTGACTCCCAGTGCGTGATTATTTGAAAGTTGTAAATAAGTTTATGTAGGGTATTATGTAGGTAAGAATTTTACCAGCTCAGGACAAAAGGGATTTCTTCCCTTTTCAGGCCGGCTTGGCAATCAACGGGTGCGAGCAAAAGTGTTTGTACAGCTTATCCGCTCTATCATCAAACTTGCAAATTGATTAATAACATCCATCTGTTAGTTTTAGTATTTTGTATAAGGTGCCAAAAATGTCATATTAACGACAAAGGGACATCTGCTCCTCAGACTTTATGAATAGTTATATTCCGTAGAAGAACTGGATGACATTCTTCAATGCTTCTATTCGCACGATGCACAATAAACAGTACAGTTGAATTCGCAAAGAAAAAGAACCCCCTGTTTCCCCTCATAATCGCTCACGTGGCTCACTTTCGGCATAAGATCTGTGGGATTTGCTAAAACAGCAAAATACAGGAAGGTTCTGATGGGGGAACTCATGAACTCGTGTAATGGTTTTGCTCTGGTTGACGTAGAGGGAATTGGCGCACTACTGCTTTTGTTCCTATTGCTGAACACAGCAGACACGAATTAAAGAGTAGAAAAACACAAGACGAGCACCGAATTCGGCTGGGTACCAGTTTTTATTACCTGTAATTAATAGTTTCGGGAAATACAAACAAGTGAACCGACAAATCACCCTCGTTTCGAAGGGAGACTTCTAAATGGATGTGTAACGTATATGCACTGATCTTGATATGAATCTTTGCCAAAGCCACTTCTATTAGTCCAGCACCATATTGAAGAACCTCGTATCCTAGAAGAGCTTTTCTAACTCCCCATTTTAATTCTACGTTTTTCTGTGATATAATAGAGGAATTTTTTTCCCAATGAACAGGCGACATTTTAATATCTTTATCTTGAAATATCTGTTACCGCTGCTGATGCCTGTACGTCGTTCAGTCCAACTATAGGTAAAATTACTTTCTAAATTAGTATCCAAGCGTTAAAGGCGAATAGGCTTTATGTGGTATTAACACGTCAGTTATTTTCGAATAGGGTCCGAATACTGAAAATACACCTAAGTCAAAAAACGTTCGTTTGACTCCGAAGCAATGCAACATGCAAAAACGTGTTTATGCAACAAACATGTGGAAATTGTATATAATTAGTAATATCACACTAAATTTATAACATTAATAGTAATCTCTCCCAATTAACGTCATTATAATTTAAGATACTAAAAATAGAATTACGCTATGTATATGCATATGTACGTATTATATCGGCACATATAATTAATATTTAATTACAGGAGCTCTTCCATATCGTCAACGCGTTCCGCGTCTTCTATCTAGATTATATAACAACCAGTTCATAGTCAGTAACGTTTACTAGTAACAAAGCTTAGTTATATTCGTGTACATGAGACACATACATTAGGACGTGTTACGCTACCCGTACGGTACATGGGTATGTATGTAATAGCTAGAGCCGAAAACGTAACTAGCTTCTAGCCTATCGGTTCGTTTGGTTTTCCTATTAGAAACAATAATTGGTATAAGGAAATTATCACTAGACAGAGTAATTGGAACTCTATGACGACCGGAAGCGGCATTTATAGCAGCAGCAGCAGTAGCGCCACCACCAGTTGGGCTATCAGGGAAAAGCAGAAGCGGTCTACGGTAATGACGCCTTTGTCTATAATGATAAATGAAGTAGATATGGCGCCGTCCATCGTTTCCGCCGCTCATTCCCGTAAGACGTGGCTAGGACCAATGCCCCCGCCGAATGCCATCACTGCCAAGATGCGAAAAAGCACCGGCAGGGATCGCAGCAATGCCGCCTACGTTCCACTGTTTTCTCTCACCAATGAACAGACCAAACATAACCTGTCCCAGTTCCTCGCAGACAATCGCGGTTCCTACTGCAGGAAAACACACTCCCTTTCTGGTGCTACCCGGCTCTTGGCAGCCATGCGCTAGGCCACACCGGTTGGTTGACTTAGCTTTACCCGTCAGTCCCTCAATATCACACGGCCTATAGACATACACACACACACGGAAAAAGAAAGTGAGCAAGATAGCAAGCCACATGGCTCTATTTCACGTGGCAGGGCCTTATGTCAGCCCCGTCGTTGGGTGGCGCCGCATCTGGTTCTTATACTAGAGTTGCTCCCATTTGTGTTTGTGTATGGCCATTTCAGCTCGACCTTTCATGGTTGGGTTGATGCCCACCACTTTCTTTCTCGTCTTTTCTAGCGCTCGAGTTATACCAACTGCTAGCTGTAGACCTTAGTAGACCGAACAGCTAATTTATGTCTGTATCGAAGCTAGGATTTTTAAGCCATCGCCGATCAACCATGTTTCGAAGGAAGCTTCCGCTTGTCGCCCCTTTTTCGGGAAAACTATCAAGCGCCATCATCAGAGCCGCAACCAGAGATGATCTTTGCCCATTCCGTCATGACCTGGCAAAGAGTAATGGGTTTCGCCTGGCAATAGGAAGTGATAGAAGCAGCCAGTCGAGTTGGCAACCAATGAAGTATCCCACTAACAGCAGCCAGTCGCTTGTTTCTCATGGTTTCCGCGCGCGCCAGAGCGGAGCGACGGAACGAGAAGCGACGGAACGAGAAGCGACGAAGTGCATTCGTTTGACTCGGCACACCAGCTTCCCTACCTCCCTTTGCCCATGGGAATATATCTGGAGTTAGAGACATCTTGGAGGGGCAAACTCTGACAAAGATGAAACATTGCAGCAGAACCTAGGATGACGACCACGACAACAACGTTCACGTTCTACTGAGATGTATACGACCAAGAGGAACTGATAGATAAGGCCCAGCAGCAATGGGAACCAAGTCCGCATAAAAGTTCAACCCTTCTATCCCGTTCTTTTCTGCTGCTTCTTCTTTTTCTTTTTTATCATTGTATTATGATCTCTTCTCGAGTTTCCTCACTATGCTCTCTATAAGCAAGATTAAACAAGCGCTCACATTGTGATGCTTTTGTGCTAAATGCAAATTCCAGATGATGCGTGCAATCACATTGGGTATATATATCATGTATGAATATGAGTAATTTTCGTTTTCTGCACAACAAAAAAAAGGCAGAGTTTTACTAAAATACTGGGAGTAGATTACCTTTTTTTTTTTTCTTTAAATCTATTTGTTATCACTTTTCATGATTGTTCCACATACTTCAACTAATTGATTTATTTTTTCCAGATGACCATTTGTAGTTTTGCCATTGAAAAGCTCGTCTAACCAGGTTTAGGATCGTCGTTATTGTCAAATATCCGGCTACGAATTTCATTTCTACGTGGTCGGGAAAAATGGTAATTTAACGGACCGAGGTCTGAAGAATCTGGTGGGTACAAAAAGCCCCTTACTCAAGTTCTTGCAGTATGGTTTTCACAGCCTTCCGCCGCATGTGACCTGGCATTGTCATGGAAAACGGTGACCTTCATTCATGCCTCGTTCATTGGGTCTTTTCTATTGGATAACCTCAGTCGCTCGGAAATCTTGAGAGGCCATAAGAAGCCATTTATCTTTGTGATGTTTACTCAGTTCATAGAGTACCCAACCTCCTAATTTTTGAGTAAATGCTATCGATCCTACGTGCCTCCCGACAGTCACGTGATTTATTTTCTCGGCCAGTGTTCCAGTTGCTTTCCCGACGTCTTTCGGACTATATCTATAGAAGTAAATATATGGACCTGTGGACTTCTACCCCACTCCTGCTCCTCGTTAATTAAATTAAATTTATTTATTGATTTTACATCCAGCCTAGCGGAAAGTATAGTATGCATTGACAACTGTCATGCTCTACCTAATTCGATACTTTTTGCACTTCCTTTACAACCTTTGTTTAGCTATGAACGTACGTATGATTAACGTTGCATTTAGCTAAACACAGATTAGGGTTCGTTCGCAGAATTACACCTTTACAGTGTCCTACAATTCTAGAGCACTACTTCCAACACTTTTTTCCCCTAAGCCAATCAATCTAATCTGTTCCATCTGTTGGAGTCCTCCAACAGTATCGCTGCCATACTGCACCCATCCTGTGAGCGTGTTCTGACATTATGATTTGTGTTACGCTCAATATAGCGCCTTTTTGTATTTATTTTATTGTCCCATTATAACTATTTTGCTACTTGTCAGTGATCCTGTTATCTTGTTACGCCTATCTTATTGCCCTGTTTCAATAGTTTCCTATTTTGCTAGGACGAAGCTACAGCTTCCCCTGTATTATGTTGCACCTAATTAGCTAACGCAGAGCATGTATTCCGCCACTTCGAAAAAGAATTGAGCTCGACTTGATTGATATTTTACTTCGCTTGAGCATGTAAAGTTAACGACACGTGGCACCAATTTAAAAACCCACTTAACCCAGTCCTAGTGACTTTTTGCTATTATCTACTGATCTTTTTGTTTGACTTAATCCTATCCCCTGGAATGAAAGATATTAATCGTATATGTTGATATACATCGAGTGTATTTATTAACCACTTTGGCATAGATTGCCATTTATCACAAGATTTCGAGATATCAAAGATTCCTTGAATTCAGATTAAGAAAGTTGAATCTATTTTTGAGAATCTGGAACCGCAAACACGTTTCCAATATGGTCGCTTTAGAAATTTTTATACGGTTATAGAAAGATGGCTAAACATTGACAGAGTTGTCCAAGTCAAAATAACTCTCTAGAAGGAAAAACGCATCTGTCCAATTGGCTACAGCTTACATGCAGCTTCTCTTAGCCCAATCCGAGTACACCTTGGAAAAATGCCTGCTGTTCTTAATGTAAGCGCACATCGGGTCGCTCGATAGGTGTCGTCCGTTGATCGGAAAGTTTAGCGACTACGTAACGGCCTAATAAGGTCCTGTTTTCGCGTTTCGCTCTTCTACGTTGTCTGCGTCTTTCGTTATTATCGTGATGTAGAGTGATGATCAAGTTCGTCTGCAGCTTCGGCGGCTCTCAAACCTCCTCTGTGTGTATCTTTGATCATGACCGTTTCGATATTGTTATTAGGCTATAATATTGACACCTATTAGCTTCTTCCACAATACAGTTGGAAAACAATATTACTTAACCATATATATAAAATTAAAAAAAGATTAACAAATTTATTAACTTGATGACATTATACTGTTTACTACATATACTATATGAGCTATAAGGTAATTTCTAAGTAAATGGCTTGAATGTAATTTTTATGTGGCGTTGTTTTGTTGGCAACACTCTTCGAGAATACAGTTATAAGAGATTTAAGTTAGGCAACGTAATTTCGATACAACTGTGGTAAGTAAGTAAGTAAAATAACTTTGGTATTTAT
Organism: Varroa jacobsoni; assembly: GCF_002532875.2. NCBI lineage: Eukaryota > Metazoa > Arthropoda > Arachnida > Mesostigmata > Varroidae > Varroa > Varroa jacobsoni. The sequence continues at coordinate 49,839 of NW_019214377.1, read as the reverse complement.
TTTATCGTCGATCTTCTCTTTTAGCGAATGATTTCAATTGGTATGTTTAACGACCGATTCTATCGTTCACGTCGAAAAATGATGTTTAGCGTTAGAACAAACATGGCAGCTAGGATAGTCGCTCTCTCTTAATGCGGTCCTTCTCAAAGAGCTACGCGTAGAAGAATTGTTTGTATTTACCAGACGAAGCGAGCACCCGCTCCAATCCACTGCTTGAGTTGGTAGAAAGAAGTGAATCAGCCAAACATCTTACCATTATGTACTTTATAAATAATTAAGTCTTTCACTGGACCGCGAAAATTTGAAAAAAAACACACACACACATCTTTCCGTCTGAGCAAGCGACCAATACGTTTAGATAAACATGACGCTTTGGTGCAGACGCTCTCTGCGAAATAGATCGGACAGACTCGCAGATTCACAATGCTAGGTTATTGTCCAAGGCACTATCAATGGACCGTGCTATTACGAACATTTTACTGTATCTGTGTAGAGGTAAAAAGCTAGTTTAAAAAATGTAATGATAAACAACGGCTAGCTATTACGCTATAAGCTTCTCGGCCAAAATAGTCAACGCTCGTCGAGGAAATTTGTTAATGTTACACAGTTTTCATAAAAATACACATTTATAGATTCGATGATATATCCTACCGGAGGATGTTGGTGATCGCTTCGATGTTTCCAAATGATGGTACGGCGTAGTATCCAAACGTGGAAAATAAAAATTTGCTGGCCTCGGTTTATGACCAACCGAATTAACATTATGCTTTTCAGGCGAAACAAACGTCGTTTTGGGTTGGACAGACCTAAGGACTTAGGCCTCTAGTAATATAAATAGACCATAACTGCTAGGGTCAACGTGGCCTACGTGGTTCGTGGGCATCTATTTGAGTGCGTTGCCACGCTAAACATAAATATGCGGTAATCATTATTCAAATTTCAATACTAACAAATGGTCATTGTCGCATGTTACTACAGTGTCATTTCATGAGTTCGTTGGAGAGAAAACCCAGCCGCGTCCTTCCAGACTTGCAGACCAAGTCGCTAACAATCGATGAAAGCGCATGGCACATAGTCGTCGACCACGGGCCTGACATTCCGCGATGTGAGCCCGCTTTTTGTAGGCTGGAGACTGAAGTAGACCTTGTTATGCCGTGGACCCCCTTCTGAGTAATCCCGAAAGTAATACCTCACGGTGATTCAATGTACCAGGAGTGAAATGGTGATAAATAGGTTGCGGTAGGAATTTTAAAATAACATAGTACTGTACCTCAGCGACAACGCTTATAAACGTGGTAAATATATCTCGTGATCAGAAGTACCTTGGCCTAATCATTTCTAATAGTGGGTCTCCAAACTCCTGCACATATTCAGTAACTAGTGCCTTATTCAATATATCCGTTTGCGTGTACTAACTCTGGAAAATAACTTGACTGCACGTAAAATTTAGGGCAAGAGCTCATAGTGGAGTCTGTAAGAAGACTTCGATGTAAGCCGAACTCCTAAATGCCACAGTATGATAGACAAGGAAGGCCTTTTCCTATAAGCAACGCAATCTTCTGCGCCCTTAACTTTGAACGGTTGCCAACTCACGCGGAACTGCTATGCCTGGCTGGTAGCAGTGGCGAGTACAAATCAGTTGTGACAGCTTGCCAAAACGCTTCACTGTGTTCTGCGTGATACCATAGCCGATACTCGTTTATACAAATTGTGTAGTAAGCAGTTGGTGGTTTCAACGACTGGCATTATTGTTGCCAGTATCGTTGAACCTATAAGCTAAAAAGCAATTGCCATGACAATTATGGCTGAGAGCAAGAACTCTATGCAAGCACGTGCTGCAATAATAGATGGCTTGTAAATCAAGATCTCTTTTGTTTAAGTAGAAGTTACAGCGTACTTCCATTTTCGGGATGGGGGTCTAACTTGACGGTATCCTCTGTCCGTCACTATTATGATACTTCAGTAAATCCGAATTAGACTTTGTTGTATTAACTTGCAGGACAAAAATCAAGAGAGTCAGAACGAAAATATTGTTTTCTGGGGGCTTAAATCTTATCATGCACAAAACTTTTCCCAGTCATACTTTTTGCAGGTTTTATTTAGATGAAAATTTTTTATGGGTGGGCATATAGTTCAATTTTCACCTTTTTGTCACACCAGTGTCGTTGGACATTTCCTACGAAATCAAATTATTTCGTTTGGATTTCATTGCCAACGACCTGCTCAAGTGAACTATTCGAAAAGCTTCTTCGGTTAGATAACTGACATATACAATTTGAGATCTAGATCGGTACCTCTGTTAAGCATCACTTCAGACGGCCAGTTTCCAGCACGAAGGGAAACCCGTCCATGTCCCTCCTTGAATCAAGACCACCTCACATACGGTTAAAATCACGAGGCAAATACTTTACCACTAACCCATCACGGGGCATAAAGAGATTACCTGTTTCAAGTGGAGAATTGTGTCAAACTGTGTACCCTTCTTCATTCCAAGAGAGACCTATGAATAGTAATAGATGTATATATATTCTCAAATTCTTTTTAGAAATCAGAAAGGGCCAACTTTTTTTTCTTTATGGCTCAATGTCTGCTCCTCGTGAACAGCCTGCAGTGATGACTAATAGTGGTACGAGAACATAGGAAATAACGTTGGTTGTACCACGCAACTGCACAATAGGTGGTCGTGAGAATTTTCTTTTATCGCCTATTATGAGACCATTTGTAGACTAATACGTGTCGGCTCTATAATTATAGGTATGGGATAAACGGCATTTACTTGAAGTCTCAGAATGTGAGGCATTTCGTAAAAAATGACCCGCTGAATTTATAAGCCAAAATGAGCTGGTATAACACAAGATTAAAGTTCTTAATAATCGCACGGAAGCGAGAAAAAAAACTATATACACGTAACCTAGAAAAACATCTTGAAGGACGTGTGATGCAATGGCTGCCCACTGCAGCATGTAGGAACATTCGAGCCTTCGTACATAGTTCCGATATCTGAGCTCGCCTTTTTTCAGGTAATAACAAATGTTGTACATCAATGATTATTACCCTCATCTATTTGATTACTACGATATTGCTGTGGTCACAGGCTATTTTAATGTAAATTTCAACGATTTTCGTGCTTTTGTGACTATACGTGAACTCGGCGTAATGGGAATTTGCCATTCGTAATGCCACGAAAGAGCAGCGGACTCTAATGGCCAGAATCGTACGAGAGAAGCGGTCGCAATAGGAATCTGCTGAATTGGTTGGGATCGAAGTGTGCAGTTGCCAATGTAGCTGAGACAAGAAACTATAAGAGGCCGATATCATCACGAAAAGAGAACAACAAAGATCGAAAACGACGTATAGAGCATAAGGGTGACAAATCTTAACCAAGTTGTAACGCTTTTTCTAGTACGTCAGAACATGAAGTCACCCTGTCTGTAGGGACTTTCCGATGTCGCACCGAAATGAGCGATTTTAGCTGGCGTAGGCCAGCCAAAAGCTTCGTCTAAACTGACAAGATAAGCTAGACGAATGTACAGTTGAAGTGGGGGGAAGGAGTTGTTTTTCGGATGAATTGCACTCTGGGGTTTTCGGGCAGTAACACTCAACACGGTACACTGGGGACGCACCGACGAAAAACCCAACGAGTGTTAATATTGGCAATAAATCAAACACTGAAACAAAATAGCTAATGATTGCCATCGATGGTACAGGGACTTAAAATTTCCTCAACGTGACTATAGGAACACGACATTAGGGTGAGTGAGTTGATTCAGACGAAAATGCTACTCCATGTTCGAGAATGACAAGTTACTATGTCATATGGCAAAATACATCCTTGAGGTGTTTATAGCTAATGGTGTTGGAGTACTAGCCTGGCTTGAGAGTTCACCTGATTTCAATCCAATCAAAAATACGTAACATCATGTTAAAGGACAGGTCAGTAGAACATCTCACAACTCAGGTATGTTGCAGCAATAATCGCACCTGGGCGTCGAGCAATCAGATGCTAGCCTCCAGAACCACCTTTCCTTCTACCGCAGTTTAAAATGTTCCTCTAGCCATCACGAGTGCTATCATTGACAAGCGCATTTAGTTTGATGCCAAATGAATCACTACGCTTAGTCAAATTGATATATTGTTTCTTCTTTTTTATGCATATATAATTATAGGAGGTTAGAAACACCAACATAGTTATCGCTCACTCTCTGAGTGTTGCCAAGCCCAATCTAATCCCTTGCCATGTTCCTGGAATAGGTCAGCGGCAATCACGCGTTTGTTTAGTAAGCTTAGAGATAGGCGACATGGTCTAGGTGTGAAACCTGGCTAAGACACATTTCATAAAGTAGTAGATAGGCCCAATGGTCTGAGACGAATGTAAATAGCCGTACTGGACGAAATCTTTAATCTTTTCCATATAGCAAATGTACTACATCTGTCGCCGTAGCATCGTGACCTGCCTCAGATAGAGGGTAGCACTAGCTAAGTTAACTCAGTTGCATATAACTTAAAGAATGGCGGAGATTTTGATAACAAAGGTCGCCCATGAGCCACATTTTCAATTGCAAACTGCTTGTGAGCATTTTGAAAAGTTCCAAATTGCGTTAGCATTGTTTCAGCTCTCTAACCCCCTATTTCAAAAAAATGTCTGCCCCAATATCCACGTTCAAGATTGATCATCTCTTCTTTCTGGGACTCAGCGACTCCCGAAGATCTATGGTACGGCTCTCTCAAAATAGCTAGGGCTATAGATCGATTATACCAATGCGAACAGTATGTGAGAGACGACTATTTATCATATCACAAAGACGACTATTATTATAACGGGTAGGTCACATGATTTGGTTTTGTTTTAACGGGCATTAGAGAACTAGTTCTCTTCATAGACATTCTAGGCATATGTCGATCTTCATATTCCTGATGCTGAGTATGCAGTATTTACTGAAGCAGTACTCACTGCTAGAAAAGTCTCAGCAATGTTTGGTCGATGCAGACATAAATCAAAACAAGTAAGTTTTCCAAAGATGCGGCATTTTCTTAGTTTAAATGTGGTTCAAAGTGGCGCCATGGAAAAAGGAAGCAAGGCTTTATACGTCGCTCGTGATGCTCTTTGTCTAACCTCTGATTTTTGCTCTACTTAAAAAATAATTATACACGTTTATGTTCTAAAAGTATGAGTAACTCCAGTGCAGGTTATATCGCGTTGTGTTTCGAACCTGAAGTCTTCGCATACGATTCTTACTATGACATATGCGAACCTCTCGCAGTTTTGCGTCTTACATTCGTCGGGCAGTCCTATAAAATGAGAAAGTAGAAAATTAGAAACAGTTAATTGCCTAGGGAGGAGGTTCTGCGCCTGTTAGCGTGGCCAGCTGTGCTGACTTCTAAGCTTTAGTTTTAATCTTATATGTGTAAGGAAAAGACAGACGAGTGCCCACTTTGTGCCTATGTTATTCATTTTCGAGGGTCCGCATATCAGCTGATTTAGTCAGAGCTGCTCGTATTGAGCATTCCTCTCAATCTCCATGCAACGCGTTTACGTAAAGGCCATCCGTGCAAAGGATTAAAGGGGTAGAAAAAAAAAATGTATCCGAATCTAATCTACGGATATAGATCTAAAGGTCGTGAGGCGTTTGCAGAATAATAGTAGAAAAGACAGTCGAAATCAATGGAATCGGAGGGTTTATCGAGTCGTTATCAGTTCTAAATGTTCCTTCGTTTGAAACGAATTCACTGAATTTCTGTGAATAAATTGTGCAAAGCGTCCGTTTGTCGATCATAAAATATATTTTATTAAACGTTCCAGGTGTCATTTTAATATCGTTTCTTATTAAATGCAACATAAAATTAAGAGGCACAATAATGTATGTCTATACAATATTGCTATTGTTTGCCATTGTATGAAAACACGTCGCCAGGGGCAATAAGATCAGCTAGCTAAAGTCGAAGCAATTGGGGAAAACTTTCTACACAAAGCTATATCCTGGCTCAATATCTGACAATTTTTATAGGCACAACAATAGATAAACATGAGTTTATCGCAAGTATCATAGAAAGATAAATCTTCACAGCGACAATTCATGACAAAAATCGGCATTTTGAATATATAAACTGCGTACTAAAGGAACAATAGAGGTAATGTTGTCTTAAAATCCAGTTTTAGTAATGATATTTACTGTGGCCAAGCACTTCATTTACGCTGGTAAATGTATTATTTATGTAGAAATATAACCCTAACCTCAAATCAAGTTATTATTACTACCTATTACATAATATAAGTACTTCAATTTTTGCTCTATAATTTCTATCCTCTTATCTAAAGTTTGGATCGTTATAGGATATACAGTGAGTTGCTATGTTTCTCCTAACATTTGACGATCTGTATTAGAACCTTGCCCTTGTCTATCATAGTTCTTCTGTTTTTTTTTTGGCTGATCAGACAGCGCTGCCTCTTCGTGGAGTTCGCGAAGATCATTCTATATTTAGAGGTTTACAGTGTTTCTGTAGTATACCGATCGCTATCAGTGCTGATCTACTATTAATTTTGTTATACGGTATCAAAAAATCATGGCCGAACTCAGGGAAAGCGTCGATGTTCAATATGTATGCAAATTCGGGACGGCATCTCATTAACAGGTTCAAGCTTCTTAATCTGGATTCCTATTTTGAATGAGAATGAAAAGCATGCATTCTTAGCAAAGGTCGTACACGCCTAGGAAACTTTAAATAAGAAGATAATGTGATATTGACGACATTTTGTACATATGTCGCATATACGCAGTCGATAATTAAACATGTATGTAAGCATTATATCTTACCGATTATGGGTATTCTAAAATAATCATAGGTCAACATTTGCTGAAGTAGTGCGGATGAGTCTAGCGGATCGACTGAAGTAGTTCTTTAAAAGTTCTGAGAAAATGTAGTCAATGGACATTAAGAACAACAGTAACAATAGCTCATATAGTCCAAAAGTCATGCCGTCCATTCGTCGATCCAGGATCGATTGACACCACACAGAGTGTGTTCGACCTTTTTTTTTTCTCTAGCAGCGTTTAAGTTACAGAACAGATTTTTTTTTGCTATCGTATATATATATGAACAATAAAATATATATAGAAGAATAAGTATAGCACTTCACTGTTGATGTTCTATAGCCCTATGTCAACCTAACGAGTGCTTAGCAGCCTGAATCTCGATAGCCTTTCGATGAACGAGATATTTCTGGTATGTGTGGAAAGATGAAGAAAACTCAGGACGCAAGTCGGTAAGTAAAAAGTTAGGTGCTGTTTCTATCATTTGTATTAATTACGTTTGTACAATTGTTTTCTCACGTTGAACATTATTAGCATGAAACTGAACCGTCGAGCCAATGGCCACCTTTTGCCTCTTAGGATGATAAAGTTAAATTTAACTTTTTAAATAAATAAAATTAAATCAAACTGAAAAATCTTCCCTAGGCGTTCGAGTTGAAGAGGACCGAAAAGCCATTCCATGTGCGAAACCTGCGCTGTACTGTACCGCATGTTTTGTCAGATGTCGACACCCTTGCGCGTTATCTACACTGCTCATATATTTGCTTTGCGACTAGTCCATTGCTAGTAAAATAAAATGAAGCTCCAATCGTTCGGTGTTAAGGCGGATCTGTTCATGATGCAATTCCGCTCGAGCAGGGCAAAAGGACGTACCCTCTTGCAAGGCGCATCTTCAAGAGAATGCTCGATTCACGCTCTCAACAACGACGATGTGAAAACCTTTCAGCAGACTTCCAGCGAAGTGAGGGTCGCGAACCGACAGTCCCTAACGGGGTGCAGCTGTTTGTGAGCTTATTCTGAGACAAAATGCTTGCTTCGAGGGCCTTCCTGAATGTCCTAGGAGATACCTTTCTTAAATAAAATCCCTTCGCTGTCTGGCTGTCTTCAAGCCGAGGGCGTCACGCAAACTGCAATAGAACTGTCAGCTTGCGAACGAAGGGCTCACGGACGCAAAAATACAAATTCAATTACATGGCGCGTCCTCCATAATGACAAATTGTTGTTGTGCACAGTTCTAAAACTTGAACGCGTAAATATGATGATCAAAAGGTAGGATGGGACAATTTGAGAGGTGTTTGTCGTGTTTCTGTGTGTTTTTCATAGCCACAATGACTTTATGTTAAAAACATATTGAAGTGCTATCAAAAATTGAACTTCTGCTTGCAGATACTGAAATTTAGTTTCGTAAAGAACAGGAGGCTTTGAACGCCTTACTATAGCGCTGCCAGTGTGAAATTATCGAGCCAGTGTGGACAAGTAAAAAATGAAAGTAAAGGAAAAGGCGCAGTCATCTCATAGCGCTGGGGTTACGGTATCCAAGTATAAAGAAGCTATAAGGAAGCAGAGAAAAAACATTATCATCACCAACATCATTGTGACTATTCTTCTTTTACGGTCAACTATTTGGTTTCGTCATATTGCCTCATCTCAGCTTTGTGTGACCAAAGCGGAAAGGAAACAGGCTTTAAACATGTTCTGCAACGAATCATACCAGTTTTACCAGCTGCCTACCAGAGTTACTGGCATTAATGGCACTACTGAGATATATAAGCGCCATTGTGTTTCTAAGTACATCCGCGCGCATACTGCAACTTTTACCAACCAGCGCAAGCATTACGTACGGATTAGGTTTATCGCTCTGTGCTTTGAACCAGCTGACATTTTATTACCACTAATGATGACGCCCAATGATACCACAACCTATTACTTCATCGCGCGGACTGTCGCTAACTCTACCTACCGACTAACCACCGAATCGCTTGTCGATAGCTAGTAACTGTCTATGTATGTACGATAGAAAAGATCTCTGATGAAGTACTTTGATTTAGTTCGACAGCTATCTAGAGCAGTGCTCACCGCGCATCAGGAAGAATGCGGGAGCTTGCGAAGTTGTGGGAACTAGGCCGACGCGAACGCCACGCTACCATACGTCTTAGGAATTTCTCCTTCGGTGACAGTCATGTATATGTATGAAACTTCTCGACGAAACCTATCATCACTGCAGATACGATAGCTTTTATAGTTGAATCGAACAAAAAATAGATGGTATCTTGTCAGCTTCTTCAGAAGCAATTATCGATAACGCGTTGTGTCAGTAAGCGGCTATACGATGGTGGTATTGCTTCTATGTTTCAAGTTTTGCATGCTTTGGACGGCTGACTCCCGGCACGAGATGAGGAGTGGATTCGAACGTAGACCTATGTGGTGGTAGCCTGCCGAATGTAAAGGCTTCGAGTCAAATGCGTATTAGAATTCAGTGCGGCCTAATGTTATAAAACAGCTCTTCTAGGCTTGGAAAAGGTTACGTTAGCTCTGTGGCAAGTCGTCACCTTCGTGAGGTGGTGGTCGACAATAGAGAAAGACGGAACGATATAAGGTGCAATTGTACGACATACATTTTAACCTACCTACAAGGTCTTGAAAACAATGAAATTGACACTCAGTTGATCGACTCTGTATATCCAGTGCGTTCATATAGCCTAATACCGTTTAGGTAAAAGTGTGGAACGGTCTTGTAACTGTGCGAACTTTTTGAATAGTTAATTCCCCCCTTCACGTCCGCATCTACGTTTAGCAAAAGCAAGCATTGCTGTTCCTTTTAAAGCTGTCCTTGCTCTACTGCCGTTACCTCATTCTTTTGCTTTTTCGTTCCGTCCTGACCTGCGCCGGTACTTCTTTTCCTTATTTCCTTGTTGGAATTGTGTAGAATCAAAATCATGTTGAAAATATGCATGACCTTTTTCTATGTTGATTCCGTACCATCATACGGAACAAATACATACAGAGCGAGATGGAAGCTCACTCGCAGACGCAATGCACTCGAACGCCAAGCTAAATAGCTCACGGACCCGTATTTAACTCTTCTGCCTCCCATGAACCGGTATAATAAGCTAGCAGAGAAAACCAATCTCGCTTAAATCTTATTCAGCCACGGCTTTAAGGCGGATCGTAACGACGTGAGAAAAAAGGAACCACTGCTTTAATCGATCTGCCTTTCTACAATACTTTTGTCAAAATCAATGCGTCAGTGAACATTGGCGCGTACCTGTACTGTTATGTTATAGCCATCTTCTGTAGTACGTTCTGTTATAGGATCATTTCTGTAATACGTTCTTTAATAATAATAACGAGCTCTAAACGGGTATACATTTTGAGAAATTGTAGTTTTTTTTTTTTGTAGATTCTAAAACAAATTGAAGAATATATAAGATGTGACGTTTAGACTGCGAGATAATGCGTTTGCGTCTTGCTAAATTTAAATCTATAATACATTATCGTACTGCGTATCTTAATGCTTTTTAACCGTTAGATTTTTTTTTACAAAATTATCGTATATTGTCCTTTTTTTATACATCCAATAGAGCACACAATACATGTAAGTGTGCGTGTTAATTTTACGGCATTTTTTTCTAGCCATCCACAAAGTAATGATAAAAACAACGACCCCTCAGTGACAAATTTAGCCAAATAGTATCTGATGACTCGTTGCGGTAACATTGCCACAAATAATACAGTACTTATTGGGCACATTTGTGTTGGGGCTAAGTATACATAGGGGAAGGCAGGATTGGACGCGCGCTTTCAAACAGAGAGGTATAGCAGTAACGGAACGATATGAATAAATCAGCCATCTGCGTCTTACTGGATGGACCTATACGAGCTCTATCAACGTAAATGCGCATCCGTTAGACTCTGAGGGTTTCCAAACTGGCCTGCTTACACACACGAAAGACGCATGGACGCTTTGTTATAAGTCCAGTTTCACGTAAAGGCACTTAAAGGCTACCTCAGAATTGCCCTGTAGTTTGTATCCGCGGAAAAGTCGTCCCTGTAGCTTCTTGCTTGACTGACTAGTTGGCCTCGGCTGGACTGCGTCGGGCGGCAATCTTTCTAGACGGCCTCGCCTGTTTCGCGCAAGGAATAGTGGACGGTGACCAATAAGCGAGAGAAGAACATCGACCGGCCAGGTTTGGTCGTGCAGTTACAGAAGACAGGGGAGCAGAAGGGCGGGAGCATCATGGTGGCCCCCCAAAGATGAGAGGAGTCGTAGACTAGAGAAGGAAGAGGAAAAACGAAAGCGACAGAAAAGCGAGGACCGAAAACTGCACTGTGGCAGTGGTCCTTTGTAAGCAGACGCTTTGCTGCCATCTGCCTGTGACCTACTCGATCCGTCGTCCCACCCAATTCTACTCTATCCACTCGTATGTACCAATATTTTGGTAGCAAACGTACCGTAGAAGCACTGTGTGTATCTCTGGCACACAGATACCCCGCAGATGCTGCTGTTTACTAACGACGACGTCGTTCGTCTTGAGGCGTTTGGCAGGGGCAACGGCGGCGGCGGCGGCACGGCGGGCCAACGCTAGCGGCGCCATTCTCTTTGCGCTTCATTCGTTGTCTCCAAATTCTTTGTTGTATTCTTCTTCTTCTCTTTTCGCTTTAAGTAGATGACACCTAAACGTCTGTACTGGCCGAAGGTGGTCTATTGTCTAGCTTATTGTTATAAGAGTTCCTTAATGACCTCTGAACCTCGGTTCTCTGAACGTAAGTATTCAAGCACCATAATTGCAATCACATAACTTATATATATATATATATATGTATAACTTGTGTGTGTATATGACTAAAATCGAAGCAAAAACGCTTTGTTTTTCTATAAGAGCAAGCATCTCTGGTTTGTTTTCGACGGTTCCTTACTCCTTTTACTGTTTTTTATTTCGATACATCATTCAAAAGTACTCTGTCTGTCTTTTATTATTCTACTGCGATTTCATTGAGGAGTGGACAATATCTTATTGAGACTTCAAGCTAGGTGCCAGACATGGATAGAAAATATGGACTTTTGCCAAGGTCAAACAGCTGGCAAATCTGAGATACTTTTTGGTCAAACAGTTGGGATATTTTTGTACTGTACAGTAAGGACTTTGTGATTGAGAAAACTGCTCGGAAAGAACTTGCAATTCGAAAACATAGTATCTTCGAACTGGAGAACACAACCAGCTCCGATCGGCCACTTGCGGGCAATGAAAACTGATTAAAGGCATTTCTGAAGAGAAATGCCTTTAATCAGTTTTCAGAGAGCAAGAAAATAAACTGTAATTGTATGACCATCGATACATGGGAAAACTGGAATCTCCGGTGCCCCATGAACTTAGTAAATATCCCAAGAAACACGGCGTCTTATTACCTTTCAACATCTAGCTACATACCAAACAACATGGTACCACAATAACAGGTTTCTACCCCGAATTGTCACCGGTTACAAGAAATGCTGTCTCCGCGTTGATATAAGGCAGAGAATAGAACGGGTAGTTTCTGGAAATAAAGCCAACACCAAAGTTAAACCCTTACTGGCCATCCGTCTTAAACATAGACTAAACGAGGTTATACAAAAGAAAAGACCTAATAAATGAACTAAAGTTACCCTTTCCACACGTCACTGTCAGGTTGCACACGGCAAGCGTCGTAGAAGTTGCCGTACAAGAGCTTGAGTGGCAGATTCTTTTGCACCCGTCATATTATTTAGATTTCACTCCGACAGATGATTACTTTTTCCAATCACTTGCAAATGAACTTAGTAACTGCTAGAGTCTCAAAACCGCGGCGGACAAGTTCTTCAATATCGGACTCTGGCGAAAAGCAATGAATAAATTGTTTTACAGATGAGAGAAGGATGCAGAGAGCGCCAGCAAATATATAATAGATAAACTTTGATGCAAAAATTCAAGTGAAACGCTACGTTTTTCGTTGAGTAAAAAAGTCATTCATGTTCTAACTAGATATATATGTGTGTGTGTGTATATATATAAGATTTATTAATTCAAAATACATTTATAGTAAAAAAGTAGTGTTTTTGAGATGCGACTCTTTGAGAGAGTCGAGTCTTGTATAATAACAAAAATCACCATAATTGGTACCATTGTGAAAAGTGGTACAGCTTAAACTGAAGAATGCAAAGTGCAATATCAAAGTCTTAGTTTTACCTATGTACTTTCAAAATTTTTGCCGTGATAGAATGTTTTAAAATAATTTAATTTTAAAGCCGAAAAATTAAAAATAATACATTTACAATTTCCGCTAGTTAGTTTATTGTTGCTCGTTATTTTAATAAGCACTCTTGGTGCACATTTTTGTTAATGTGCAAAGCAAATTTTTTTTCTACACGCACATATGCTTCCATTTTTTCAGCCAATTCGGTAGTCCAAACACATGCACACAAGTAGTGATGCCTTTCACATCTTCAATTTTTTTACAGTGATCAATTTTTTTACAGCGTCGTTAGCTTCTCAGAAACCGACTGGGAAAAATTCAGTGAACCTTGTTATCCCTAAAGGAGTCACCCCGATCGTGGGGATACTTGACACATCAGCGGTTCGACTTCAGCTATCTAGGTGAACATGTTTTATAGTACCTCATTGTTCTATAGTTGATTTCCAACATGCTGCGCAGATCTTTGGATCGATCTTTTAATCTATGGTGCCTTAGTCCATAAATCCTACGCTATGCAGGGCCTCTGTCAATACTCCACTCGGGAACTGGGATACAATCTATCTACTCCGATTTAGCTCAAAATTATATGCATGAAGAAAATAACGAAATTTATCCAAAAGGGAAATTGTTTTTCTTGTTTAATTAATTAACCATAGATACGCACCCATGTATTTGAACGGAACGATGCTTGCAATTTTGATAGACCCGGACGCACACAGACATTTGGACAATACGCGAACACTTAAGTATCTCGCTACCGAGGATTGGATTTCGACAGAATCATTCGTTGAGACCTTCTTCTCGTAACTCTTTCAATCTTTAGCTTATAAAGGCGTTCATTCAGTCATGTTCATCTTTGTTGACGTCGTCGTGGTGAATGAGCTCAACAATTGTTTTCTTTGCGTTTCTCTCTCATTTCAAGTGTCTATCCCTAGAAATAATTTTCCCTTTATTTCTTTTCGTTCACACTCGCCAACCTTCTCTGTGTCTCCTGCAGAAGCAGCAGCAGGAAAAGGTGGAGGTGTGAAGCGAGACAATGGAAACAAGGAGAAACGAAAGTAACTTTTAGTCGGTGTTGAAGCGTCGCGCGGTTTTGAATCTTTGCGTTTACTCGGACAATTTTCTCCATATATATATATATATATATATACATAAAGGCCGTTACGAGCAAACATGATTTTTAAATTTACAAAAAACCTTTGGATTGGTTTCGCCGGCATGATGACATTCTGTACACATTCTTAGTGCTCTGGCACTCTATTAGTGTTCTAGACAGCCAGATACCTACCATTCGCGCCCAATTTTTTACGCTTGCCTACAAACAGGTCTTTTTTAAAGCATGGAAAGTCGCGTAATCATGGATTTAACCGAGTTATACCAATGTTAAATATTTATTTGGTCAGCCAGGAAGTAACTAAGGCATGGCTATGAGGTCCCGTGTGGCATTAAGTAACCGGACTGCGTGCTTTCAATTGCTTTGTTAACGGTCCATGAGGAACTCGGGTAAGCGAGCACATTGCTCCATTCGGTGAGTATCTCATAGTAGCAAATGCCCCTGATGACCACTGCAAGATCTACTATTATTGCACGTTCGAAGCTACCCGATACTGCCATCGAACTCAACTCTTCTCCAAGACACCATACTCTCATTTTTCTCTGTTTTTTCCCAGCATTCTCCAGCTGGAAGTGGAGATTTAATCAGCTCTAGTCTCTGGCAACCGTATTCTCCAGACAAGGTTTTGTCGAGCGAAGTTCTTCAAGCTTTCGTGGAATATCCACATACCTGTTCAGTAGCCAATTAAAATCGCTATTTGGATCATAAATACGTTAAATGTGAAAAACCAGCTTAAACAGATAGAGCCTTTAGACTGCGAACTCTGCTTTCGTCAAAATACTCCTCAGTCGTAGATATGCACCGACCAGTTTCTAGGAAATTGAAGGATTCGCCGCTAGAAAACTTCTATCTGCTAGTGGCGCGTGTTCAGTTTCAAAGTCTGCCGGATTAGCTTGTAACTGATATATATATAGATGTTTGTGCGTATGATAAAAAAGGGAGTGCATGTGCTGCAGTTAAGCAGTGCGGCAATGTTGCGCAATGCATATACGTGTACCTACATGAACGAGTAAGGAGTCGGTCGGTCGGTCGGTCGGTCGGTCGGCAGGCCGGTCGCAGAGACACTTGCACGCATAAAGGCGCTGTTAGCCATGGCTATAGCAGCAGCAAAACCATAACAGCAGCAGATGCAGTACAGCCGCTGAACTCAGTAAATTGCTGATAGCGGCGCGTCGCAGCTGTTGGTATTGTTTTTGTCGGGAGGAGGGTGGAACGACTTCCCTGAGGAGTTCGTTGATTCGCCGAGGCACAGACGAACAGACAGGAGAGCTTTTCTACCCCGCATTCGCTCATTCCGTACACAGCCGTTCAAACCAATGGTGCTATCAAATCAGCCCGGAAAACTCCAGTCTGGTCAAATAAGCTGACACGATAGCAGGATTAGGCGTTCTGCTAGGGGATCTTTGTTTTGAAGGTTATTAACATACTGCTAGATACGCAAGTTTTATTTTTGTCCGATTATCGGTTTTGACAATTTGAATTGGTTCTTCGCCCTGTTCTACCGACCTCAACAAGGAACCTCTAGTCCCACAAGTACTTAACTGGAACAGCTAGGTAGAAAGCGGCACGCCCAGGCTGCCCAAACGAAACCTGCCCCAGCAGTGTGTTGTGTTTCAGTGAGCCATGCCATGACTGCCGTGTTACTACGGTCCGCCTCTGCCAACTGCCGCTGAGATCGACTTAATCGGAAGTGAAAAAAGGACGGGTAATGATACCCCCACCCTTCCAGGGAACCTCCAGGGGTCGTTGTTTCGCTGGTCGCGCGTATATGTAAAGGTAGTGGTTTGCTCCGAGTGTCCTACACTAATTCCTCTACTTGTGCGCAGGCCCTTTTGCTGCTACTGCTACAGATAACCCTCTTATCCCACCCAGTCGAACTCTTTTCACTATCCCGTCAGGTCTCTCAAACAACAACAGTTGACTTCCGTACAAGAGCTTTGCGTCAGCAGCAACCGCCAGAGCTTATGCTGTGAGTAGTTAGGCAGTCTGACCTATCGAAAAATTTATATTATAACAATGATAAATTTACTAATAGTACATGCACTTGTATCCATTTTCGTAGAACTTGTCAAAATAGATATTTCATTTTACAGTTGAGACGAATTATATTATTCGCAGCAAACAAAAGATTGAATAAATGCACATAATTATTTGAGTATTTTTTTAATTTAATAGTTATCTAGCACAAACGGTCATGTGTCTCGTTAAATCAAAGTAAAGGGTAAGTTAAGTTAATTTCCTCTAAGATAATATAAAATCTTCTAGACACATCTATCAATAACTCAGTGAAAGTTATGAAGATATACAAAAATAATAGGATAGATTTACCCATTTTGCTTGCATATTGCACAGCGGTTCCTTTTGGATTATAGAAGGACAGTAATGTGTTATCATCTAATATGGGAATTATGTCCTACGAATCCTAAGAACCGGACGTGAAATACGAAAAATAATATAGCTAACATTTTATAATCAATGTTTGTCTTTATCACGTTGCTTGTTTAAACTATAAAAAAAGAACGCTGGCCATTCTTTTCTGGGTTTAGCGACTGTTTTTCTTACCCGCTTCGAAGGCAGTGCTTCTAATGACGTATCCGTGTTTAGACGATCGTGTTGTAGACTAACGTACGGTAATCTTTCAAGTATGTTGTTCAGATAGCTTAGAATTTTACGTTTTAAAAGACACAATATATAAGGGATCACAGATTCTTAGTGTTTTATATTTTAACGGATAATCCGATGCTGTTGAGTGCGTCATCAAAGCTCCTGCCTGTCTGTCTGGTTGCTTAACCGTAACGAGACGGAAGTATAACCAAGAAGGCAAGGGGCTGGCAGTACTCAGACCCCCTGCTTTAGGGGGGCGCGCCTCTGCACCGATCTACGGCTGGAGCGAGCTTTCAAGTACGATGTTCTTTTAATTTGTAGAATTATACGATTTCAATGTCTTGTAGCATAAAGTTCTATAGCTTAAAAAAGACACCGCTGATTAAGATATTTCAGGAACTGCTGCAAGAGTAAAATATAGAGTAACATAAGAGGTTTGCATCCCCCTATATTGATTGCCCTAACAATTTAAGTTTTAAGTTTTAAGCGACGAGTTTTAAGCACGAGAATGTGTGATGCACTACAGCCCGGATGACAAAATTTGATATCAAGCAAAAATATAAGAGATAATTTGACATGCACTCGGCATTCTACCAAAGAGGCTATGTACGAGGGCACGTAATGATAAAGATATCTGTGAGGGGTTATAGCTTTGTCGAAAACAAATTATTATAGTTCAGAAACCAGACTGAATTATGTGGCAAACAGTTTACCGTGTCAAAACCCTAGGCTAATTTTTTCCCTTGCTAAATTGTGCAAGCAAAAGAAGGAACAGTTTAAAAAACGCACCAACGCTTACAAGGATATAACGTTCCTAAGATAAGGATGAAACATTAGAAGGAGGGATAGGATTAAACTTTTCCCTCGTGCGATTTTTGGCAACGTAAATATGTTCGCTGCAGCGTCTCATCTAGCAAGCGTCACAGATCACAAGCAAGAAGACGGAACGTTAACGCTCAAAGACCATTTCATTTTTATGCGCATTTATGTGTACTCCCCTCTAAGAGCAAAAGGATGTCGATGCTTCTGCCCTTCGTCCCCAAGTACAAGTATAATAAGAACGACCCAAGTAGATCTTAAGAAGGTGGGTGGGCCGCGTCACGCCACGTTACCAATATTTTTTGCCGCTCTATCCATTCTTAGAAGTAAATAAATACCACAGACGGGACGATGGATATGTTGTTACTGTCGTTTCTATCTATTAATTACCATGCATAGAGATGTAAACATACTGCTATCAGTAAATCCATGAGATTTCAGTACTATAGTTGTACAGCATTATCCGTTAATAATCTTATATATGGTAGCGAAGAAGAACCTACGTTTTCAAACGCTCGTTAAGCAATATTCACTTTGATTCAGGTTACGTAAAGCGTGATAGGTGAAGAGACAGGGGCCCTGATACGTTGCGATGGTTGCCTCTGCGTTGCACCAAAGGCAACAAAACGTGTTGAAGAGCTTATATAACCCTCATAATAAGCGCTAATCACTCAAACTATATCACGGTGCATACAAGACACTAGTAATATTCACCCGGAAAAGCTTCTCAAGCTACGGGCAACTATTACATTCATGTTGAAGGTCAGGTATTGGATTATATTTGTTAAATAAGATCGTTATTGGAACAATAATAACTACCCCTAACGGTTCTATTTTCCAATATGACTTGAAATATAGACTGCGTTTTTGAAACAATTAGACAATAGTGTGAAAGGAGTAACCTGCTTGAAGGCCGATATAATATTGATCTATCTTTTTATTCCTTCTGTCACACTAACGAACCCATGACTGTGCTACACAATCAGGGTAGTTTTTTTTTTCACTGGGTTAGTAATGTAATATATATGTGTTATTGTGTGACACGAGCTGTATAGGCGGTGCGCTTGTGTGTGAGATCTGTATTTGTGTCCGTGTACACGAGCATCGAATAGGTGCGAGAAAAGTGGTCACTGACGAAGATGGTGGCGACGGTTGAAGATGGCGGTGAATGAACTCAAACCGAGGAGAAAACGACAGGGAGGGCAGTGTGCGTCAGCGTAGGCCGCCCCCGCAGCAATGAGAGCTCTTCTTCAACCTGCCAAATTAGATTTAGCGCTGCTGCCGCTGTCAACGACAAGCGGTAGCAGTTTTACCAATAGCCACACTCATCACCAAAGTCGTAATGGAAGTAATAGTAGTAGTTTTAGTAGTTACTGCAGTCGAAGTAGCTTTCATATAAATTAAGTTAGGACATTTGAAAGAGAGACGCGGGAAAGGAATCCAGAAAGGTAGCTGAGAAGAAGAGCAAGAACATTGTCATTGACGACGACATGGCGGCCAAGGAACAACATTCAGTGGTTTGTTGCTTGGAGCCAAATAGTTCCTCCGTACGAACTCTTTTCGCCCGACCACGTCGCAAGTCGACTATTGCCGCCCAGGCCCCAATGATAAGCTCCTAGAATCAGGGAAAGTCAGGCTACGGAAGTTGGCATTCGAGAAAATCGGTCGAGTATCACGGATAGGCGATGTTGGCCGCAGGGAAGCTATAACGATGCAAGTTCTGTTGCTGCTGCGGGACGTAAAGATAAGGCAGCTACTTCCGTTGGTCCCCTTCTTCTCACGCGTTCGCCTGCGTGCTGTAGTGCGTTTCGTATGTGTCCGCTTTTATTCTTCTCACGGTGACCTTGTTTGCTTCTCAGAAAAATCATCTGTCATCGTTATGGAGCCAAATAGGACCAAAGAGCTGCGTTCGCTGCGCTAAGCCTGATTGCATACTTTGAACGACAGCATGTTGATAGATATGGACATGCGAGTGTGGATAGCGTCAATCATGAAACTAAACGCAGCATGGCTTCACTTAGCCTAGATATAATACAACAACGCTACCACGTAAAATTCAAATGTAGACCACGGCCTAGCGGGCAGAACGTTGGTAGAGCCAGCGACTTGAAACAGACCAAAAGAGCACTTGGTACTACACGTGGTGTTTTGCGAAGTTGATTGAAACAATTCAAAGATGCAACAGAATGCAAAGTCTTCGTTTATCAAAGGATTTACAAAATTATTACAACAAAATAACATTTTTTTTGTCGACTTTCCGTCAACTAATCTGCAGTGAAAACCAGTTGCTGACAATATCAAGAGTAATTACTTCTTATGTACACCCCTTTGCAGAATATTTCCCTTAAATTTGACGATGTAACTCCTTTTCTATAGTTTGCAGAGCACTCGCAGGTTATATTTTTTGTCTAGAGATGCCACGCTTTGTAGCTCGATAGATTTATGGGTGCATCACTATTCCATTCTACTTGTCCTAGAAAACGGTCCCGAACATTTTGTAAGATATTGATATTATGACAATGAAACAGAAGCCATACTTGTAAGCAATAACACTAAAAAAAAACAATTAGGATATTATAAGGGCGCGGTGTAAATGGTACTTTTTTTTTCGTTTTTCATTCGAGATGCAATTGAGTCGACCTTTTCCTGAACGGCACGCACTTCTGTTGCATTGTTTATCTCGGTAAATATGCTGAAATAGTCGCCATACGCTTTATATATGATAGCGACACTTTCGTACAAAGACTCGAATTCTAGGCAAATTATGAGATATAGAAGAAAGCCTAGGCAATAATCTTCCAAGATTCCGGACGGAGCCTCTGCAAGTGCCGACAAGGAGCGTCCGCTCTGATCAGGTCCGATCGACGTGGCACTGACCGGTTTCTCTAAGATTCAGTCTGATAGTAGCCATGTTTGAGATTGTTATGCTGTAACCCATTTTGTCAAATGTACGGGAGAAATCAAGATAATGCTACGTGTTGCATTGTGATGATCTTTTGTAAGTGGTAAGTCGTAGACAACCTCGAATAGTCGAGTGTAGGTACGTCTATTTGGCATATTGATGTTAATTTGGATTCAAAGATTTTGAAGATCGCAGGTAGGCAAATACGCGGTACACAATGCAAAATATAGTTCCTTATTAATACAAGGACACTTCAAAGCAATCGAGCGCTGTTTTTTTGTAGGCCGGAAATACGATGCTCTCCCGAAAAACTGGGGTGCAGTATTTTTCTTAAAATACCTTGTAAAAATGATGGACAAGGGCTTGGCAAGTACGCTGGCCCATAAAGATGATTGAAGACAGGCTGCCAGGGTAAAACTTACCTTTTAGCTGAAATTATTTGAGCACTCGTTCATGGATGAATTCAACATCATTAAGACCTGTAAGGGTTTGATAAGTGGCATCGGAGTGAGTTCTATCAGAAACAACGTATTGTGATATTACGAAGTTGTACCATTTATGATAGTGTCCAACTTGCCTGGTCATCCCAAAAAAATCGATGCCAAACAGCCTTAACTCTTGTGTTAATAACGTTTGTTTGACGTTTATATATAATAACGTTTATATGATATTATGATTACGTACTAAAATCCTTTTTTAAGGCGGAACTAGTTTATCATAACTCTAGGTTTCATTAACGTTGAGAGCAATATCAAACAATTTTTAGACATACAATAGAAGAGCAACAAATTACAAACCAGTGGTTTCTTTAACAGGCAGGCCGGATGTACGTTTAATTGATTCATAGTATTTATATCGAACTCTGACATATCTACAATTAACGATGAGCTTGTCCGTATCGAGTCTGTTTTGGGTACATTTCGTGAGCTGATTAGGTAACTCTTGAGATGAATACGCATAAATTATACAGTTTTGCTTTTATCAAGTTTGGTAATAAACATAACTTCTTTTTTGTGTAACATACAATGTGCAACGGGTTATCTTGGCAGCGAAGATGTGGGACAGACAGCAGTCCTGGAGGGTGAAATAGCTACGGAACTACAGATGTCCGCCATGGTGCATTGTCTGGACATGTTTCTAATATATAAAATGCCTGCAATGGTGGACATTTCTCGTTTGGATCTCTGCTATGCGTGGCCTAGAGTGATTTCTGTTTGTTGTACATAGTGCTTAGCCTCTCATTGTTGGCAAACATCCTTTACGCTGAACAAGCAAGGCGAATGCAACGTTGACGTGAAGAGATGGCAGAGCACTCAACGCCGACCTCGCGTGTCACAGCCACTTAATTACAAATCTTCTTTGCCAAATCGAATCCTAACTCTCCGGGCAGATTATTCGTTACAATCGCATCCACATCTCGTCAAGTAACGGAGTAACAGTAAACTCAAGAGGCCAAGGCAGATGGTGTTAGAAACTCTTAAGACCACGAAATTCGGTGATTTTGAGGGGCAGCGCGGTCTTGTCTTTGGACCACGTAACAAACGATTGCTGCGATGAAGATTGCCGCTAATCAGGTGTAAAAAAAAAAGTATAATACGGCACCTTGATTTACAAGATATAGATTTGACTTATTGTAAGGGTGTCTACACCTGGTCGACAAACTTGGGCAATCACTAGGCTTAGGTAAGGGGCAATGAGTAATTCTATGGTTAGGAAATAAATAGGTAACGAGCTTCTCTGTGATGCCTCTCATTAGGTATTAAAGTATCTATATGTTAGATGAGAGTTCCCATGACTTTTGAAAGGACTTTTCTCGTCCGCTCTCTATCAGCCGTTGTATATTTCTTGTATGTTGTTCAGGATGCTATAGCGGTGCTATGCGGGGAGTGCAATTTGGACTAAAAGGAAAACCCTTTTTTCCAGGTGGAAATATATTTTCGACGTACTTATATCGACGTTTTATGCATTTCGTCGAGGTAAACATGCTGCCCAAACAGCTTGGAACATTTTACTTATTTGTCGGCGCTATCGCTGAATGAACTATTCAAGGTTGCTTTTCTAAGTTTTAAAATGGTATCCAAAACTTAAAGGATGCCTTCCGATCTGAACCTTTTAACGGCCATCAGGAAGCATTTAGAGGGAAGACGGCCGACAAACAAGTTGGGAATTCGCCGAAAAGATAGACCAGAGCCACAAAACCGTTGTTGACCACCTCAAGTCTCTTAGGTTTACAGGAAAATCTTGGCTATTTTATTAGCTATCTAAGCCCAACCAGGAATTACGGCTTAACATTGCCTCTCACTTCTCGCTAGTTATCGAGCATCAGGTGGCCATAATAATTGGCAGATAGAATTGTTACCGGTAATTAGAACTGATATTTGTATAGCAACATAAACCGAAGAAAGCGGCTCGAAAAAAGCGGCGGAAAAGAAGGTTTAGAGTATTTTCATCATAAAAAGATTATGCTTTGCGTTCAGTAGGGCTGCAAGGACCAAATAGGGCCAGGTCATCTTCCTCTACGAAAACGCGAGGCCATATGTGGGAGAATACCGTCAAAGTAGGATTCGAATGAGAGGGTTTGTTGTACCGTTTATGTTCTCCATAACTTACGGCAATGGTCTTTCACCTTCGTCGTTTTCTGGGCGATAAGTTTGGTTGCTTTGAATTCGACACGAATCAACGTGATTCAAAAAAAAGTTACTCTGGGACGAAATATGGTGCTCTTTGGAGAACAATTTTGCAAAACGACTGACGAGGAGAACATTATCCAACTAAATATCATAGTTAGATTTATTAAAATGTACTGTATACCTTCAGTTATATTTTATTGATTACTATATTATCATAGCTTCATTAAATTAAAATAAGTTATACAACGAAGTTGGAAAGCGATGGAAGATCTCTACTATGGCGTTGGTACAATCATTGGTTAATGTGTCAGACGGAATTTATTGCTCAAATAAGTTACTAGGACACAATACCGTCGCACATATCGGCGTCAGCTCGGCTGCCCGAATCGATACGTGTGAAGATGAATGCGTCAAGGAAAAAGGTTACAATTACCTAGGAAGGTCTCGCTGTCATTAATAATAACGGTAGCTATTTTACAGACGGCCTCTACTATGAGTGTAGATGAACTCGCAAGCGTTTCGCTTGCATGAACTGCACACTCATCTGGACGCCTTTAACATTATATCTTTTTTGTTAAAGTAGACCTAGAAATTACGAGTACCGTAAGTAATCATTTGGCCAGATCCAAGGTTTCTAATTGACTAGTTCTGCTTCTGCCACTATAACGCCAGGCATAGGCGCAGCAGCTTAATTTCGGCTTATGCATAAAAACAACTGTCTTAATTCACACAAATTGTGTAGCATTTCTGCATTTTTTGCGGGGTTTGAGGTAACGAACCCTGGTAATTTCTCGCCATAAGTTCGGCTTGGAAGTGGGATTTGATATTCAATAAAAACGTAGTTATCTATTATTCATTACGCCAGAAAAGCAATCTGTATTCCCGTTTCGAATCAATTAAAAATCGTAGTTAGATTCAGAACTTTATCATAGTATTTTATTACTATTATTATTATTATTATTATAGTACTAATAAGACGCGTAACGACAGAATGTGAGTAATTGGGCAACTCAATTAATAAAATAATTAGGCAAGTACGAGTCTTCTCAACCAGAGTTAGTTTTTTTTTTGATAGGTGATAGATTTTTGGTGACCTTGTTTTTTTTATTTTTATCACTGTAGAACACTCAATGCGAAAAACGCTGCTAAGTATTTCCCCCGTAACAGTAAGACGAAGAAAATGTCTCATCTAGCTTTACCCAGAGTTTCTTTTTGAAGTTTGCCTACTTTACCTGGATCCTATACTAGCATGCATGCAAAGTATATAAAGAACGAGTCTTACGTCTGCCCCATGTACTCCACTTCGCTTCGAGCAATCAGCAGCTCCCTAACAATCCACATCTGACAGACAACTAAGTGTTACAAGATTCGCTGAACTCATCATATCAGTGTATCAAGTGTGTGGTATTTATTAGCTGGGCATCCTTACAATCTATATGTTACCTAGGTTGATTAACAGCGCCTTACTTAAGGTTACTTAAGGTTACGACGGTGTTTGCGAGGTCACTTAATTTAACTCCATTCTGTAACTTCTAGCGAATCGAACGATCTATCGAATTAAATAAAAATAACGTGGATTACTATTGTGCAATAGCACTGTTCATTCATACGGAGCTTACCTTGCAAACGTTGTCAACCCATGTCAGTAAACTGAACGTTAACCCACTTTGCTCTAACTACAAAAAAAAGTAACTTCTCTTATCCACCATATGGGTTGTGCAGTAGGTGCCGTTCGTGGGATTGAAGCAACGACTTCGAATCTTCTCCAGCCATCGACTTCAATCACAAACAAAGTGAAACAACTCCGTTACTGTTTTGAACTAGATCAATATTATAATATATTAAATAGCTTGTGTACTTGCTACATAACTATCTGTTATACCTTCTTTCTTAAGATGTTTAGCGAATGAGACGTGTTGTTTGTACCGTGTGGTTATACCCGATCCGTTAGGAGGCTGACGAGTCCGTGTTGAGCGTCGTGCTGTTAGCAATACAGACGAATTTCTTGTTGTTGTTGTTGTTGTTGATCGAAATTTGTAATTAGTTTGTATGTCCTCACCTCAATAACCCATCAATTAGTGCTTCATGAAGTGTCTTTCCGATTCGTAGATAGATAATATAATACAAAGAAATCGTAGAAAAATAAAATAGCTCGATAAGCTCGAGTTTTATTTGCACGATGATTTTTAGCATATGCGGGCCGTTTTCATGGTTTCGGTCGAAGCAGCTTTACGCTCGACAGCCGTCGTACGTTCTGTTTCGATTATATAGAATCTTCTTTTAGAAGATCGAGTATGGTTTTCGTTCGCAAGGCACATTTGTCTAACTTACGGTTTACATAGAGGCCGCATGTACATATTTCGCGTTTTGTTTGATTAAGCGACATTTTTGTGAACTCGGCAAAAATCTTTAAACTAACGTCGTTATGGCAGTGTACGTCTCGTCTAATTGTATCGACAAGTTCAAACATACGAATCATGACTGAGAAAATTTCGTAGTGGAATTAAAGCGTTATATACTAATGATCGGCAGGCTTCTAGGATAGTATGTGTGGCAATAAACGGCTGAAGGTGGCATCTGAGCTGTTCATAATCAACTGTGTTTGCGCGGCCACGTCCAGCGTTGAGCCTTCTATGGCGACTGTATCCTTATAGCCCAATTTTCGAGGGCCATCCCGTTCAGTATTGCAGGCTGGATAACAGGCCTTGATCCTTAACTCGTCCAAGATAAATTAATCACTGCGTTCTGTAAATAGATTAGCTTGCCGCTCAGTAATAGCCTGCTGATTCGCGAAGGATGTCTGGTCGGCTAAGTACAAAGTATTTTTTGAATTTTGCTTAACCTCGTTACCTTCCAGCCGCATCCGTCATTCGATGTCTCTCGAGTTCATTCTATTTATTTCTAGTGAAAAATAAGAACACTTCTATACTGTAATAAGGGCCCTCCCCTGGTCTCTAGGGCCCAAATAACAAAACAACGCATTGGTCCTTATCTGCAACGATCCATTCAGCCAGTCTTAAGAGTGATCTGAGCTAATATTTAAATGCAGTAAAATGGAAAGCTTAGGTTGTTCATGTTTAATGGCGCACTCATTTAGCCAGACAAACTAAGTGTCTATTTAAAACTATATCGGTTCCCTTTGTAAATTCGCTGTTCGGCATTAATCGATTTCCGTTTCCGGTTCCTTCTATTCCGAAAGTCTGAGTCAAAATCTATCGAGAAGCAGCAACAGTAGCTTTTGTTTGCTGCCTAATTTGAGCAAAGCCATTATTCATTCGGTAAGGGGATCGAGATCAGGCGTCTCGTACCGACCATAAAATCTCGTTATGCGAATTCTGTTTCGCAGATCAGAGTTGAAAACTGATGGAACAGCTGAAGAACGACCGAAGAACCTATGATAAGGCTACAATGCAACCAATGATCACTGAAGACGTTCCAGAAGGGCAGCTGTCTAGTTTTGTCAGCGTATCGGGCCCTGCTTTTGACCGTTATTAGTACGGTGCGATGACGATGATAACGTAGACAAAAATGCGTAAACGGTGTCGTAGCGTTTGATGTTACCTGTGCGCCGCCGCCGCCGCCGCCGCCTGCTGTACGCGACAAAAAGGCCCAGCCAAAAACTTGAACTTCGAAAAATCTCGTTAGGAGACAACAATCACGGTCAACAGTAAAGGTAACTGAAACGGCACGAAGTTTCATTATAGGACAGAATATATTAGTAGATGAGAACTAAGAGTTTAATTCAATTATTTTACTAATAACAGCTGCTGAATTAATAACTCATTACCGTTACGCTATTGTTATAACCAATAGTGTCCTGTATCGTACGTACCGGATATCTGTTAAGTCTGTGTCCTTTAATCAAGGCTTACTTTCGCTTTCAGTTCGAAAATACGTTTTTAAACTTATCATAATAAAATGAAGCACGTTAAGGAACCGCATTTGCCTATCTATGTTAATCAGGCACTGCCATACTTAGAGAGTTACTTTTTTAATTCGCTACCTCGACGTTGATTCATAATCTGATGAAGACGGAATGATATCGCGGTCATATCATTTCGTTATCTACAAAGCGTTCCGTGGCTTAATTATGCCTACGCAGAGACAGCATTCGAACGTAGATTACGAATAAAAAGCTTCATCTGGGATAGGATTATTTATTAGGTCAAAATGGGCCTAATTGCCAGGAGTGTGCTTTCTTACATTGGTCTATAGTTCTGCTGAAACACAAACCGATTTATTTTTAAAGTTCAAATCTGAGCACAAACGCAGTTTATGATCGTGAGAATATTATTTCAGGTAAATACATACTGCGCTGTTCTATAGTGTCAAACTCGGTTGCAAACGTAACAGTAGCGAATGACAAAGGTCAAGCGCTCCTTCCGTGTGTACTCTGCCGCCCTTTGCAAGATATAGATAGAGCTTCTGCTGTGCCATTTCAACAATACAATTGCATCAGCTTTGCTTGGCCTGCCAGCTCGCCTTGCTATTGCTGCCGTGGCCCTCCCTTCTGTATTTGCTGATAAAGTTTTTAGGGTGAATGTTTACCGGGCATATCCACTGGCGGGGCAAGGAAGGCCTAACGATTTGTCTGTCGTCGAATAGAAGCAGCAGTGACGTTGGGATGATGCAAGAAGATCGGTTGATACTACTCGCGTTTTCGATGAAGACGGACATACTACAGCAGAAAATAAGAGATATAAATACAATGATATATCGATGATACAACGAGACATCCGTTGCCGCCGAGCACAAGTGTCTTTCGACGGGAGATCCGTGGTGCCGGTAGGCTTTGACTTGAAGTGCACCGACGAAACCTGTAAGGCTTACCTCACGATTGCCTGGTAACCTGACGAAGCACCACAGACTAGGTAACACAGATAGGTCAGACTAGATTTGTTGTTATTTGCTGCTCTGATTCGATTCTGTTCACCGGAAGAGCACTCAACCTAGAATCAAAATCAGGGCTGTGCATGAAAAAAATCCATGTAATCTTCTAGACTCCTAAGAATTACTGAGCCGCTTTGAGATCATCCACCCTTTCAACGTTCGTTCCCGTTCGCAACGCCCCGAAAGCACCTGCTATTACTTTGTTTTTAGCGCATATTTAATAGGTTCTTTCAGCATTATTTATTACTTCGACAAATAATGCAAATTTTGACTTAAAAAATAGCAGTGGTTACTATTATTATTATTTAAACGCTATTTCGTAAGAGGTTCTATTTACAGTTACTGTTTCGACGGGCTGCACTAGCAAAAGTGACTATTCATTTAGATACAATTGTTGGATTAACCAGCAGATGTTGACTTGTTATAGCGTACATATTGATACCATTAGATCCTACGCTCATCGACAATATCCATTGGAGAGGTCAAATCAGCACAATTTGCTTCATGACATGACCTTATTGTTTCGCCTGAACTCACTCAGCCTGATTCAGTGACGCAAAAATGAACCCTTTCCGCAAAGCAGCTGACCAGCCACCGTCTTCGAAGCGACCCCGCCAATGTCCAATTATATAATCATGTCATGACCAATCAACAAATTTATGTTATTAATCGACCATTTCTAGGTACCGCAATAACCATATTGGTATAACGTTTTTACTAAATTCAAATTTTCCCTAGCATTGTGCAGTGCGACGAACAAGTTTTCACTCTCCAAATTTGATGAATAGTAAATACATAACTAAATATAAATTGCGTGTCTAGTGCGAACGTATATTTTATATTTCCAATGAAATACCAACGCCAAGTAATACTTATGCATAGCTAAGTACGTAGGTTATCACAGCGTCGTAGTATTTGCCTTGACGCGCTCTCTAACCCATTTTGTCTAGCTGGTGTCCAGCTACCTTCTTTTTGCCTAAGTTATATTGTTGGAACGTTATTTTCGCCAAAATGCTATAACGGTATCTCCCTTGAGAACCAATCCCTGACGATCTGCATTTGCTGCGGCGCTTGACGTTCATCGGGCAAACACGCCAAGCGCAAAGCCGATGTCGGCGAAGACGACGACAACGTAGTCAACTAGGAAGATGGCTGGGATTACGAGGGGACTGCCGTCATTGCCACTTTGGCCTGCCAACGCCCGCACCGTGGTTGAACTGCGAAAGGTCAGCGAAGCGGAAAAGTGAAAGCGTTTCTGCCCCGACTTCTACTTCTTGTGTTAGTGCCACTGCGGCGACGAATGGTGTTGAATACACCACCAACGCCACGTCAGCGGCAGCAGTAACAGCCATAGTCGCCATCGCGACCGCCGCAGAGACAGTGGCCAAACGTCGTGGGGTGTAGAAGCAGCCGTGCGGCGGCTGAGCGACGTGTGGCAATTGAGAGATTTCCCTCGAGGAATAACGGGCAGGGGCATGGGGACAGGCGACTACCGATCGCCTACCTCTTTTCTCCTTATTCCAACATAGATACCAGCCAGCGTTGCTATAGCCGCCCCTGCCCATTCCCCTATTACAGCCGTGGCATGCCCCTGGCTGCCCATACGTGCAGCCCACTTATAGCCTCCCTCCCGCCCACCCGCCTCCTTTCCATTATCTAAACGGCCAAATGGGAATGCAATCCGACGGAAATGGGAAAAGCAACTGAAGGGAAGCGCGATAGCAAACGCAAAATATAAATACCTTTGCTTGGTAGACGTATTTGCAACGTTATATATTGATGACGTAAATGAAAAGTAAGAAGAAAATGAAACATGTACAAAGGCAAACTGAATAAGGTATAAGTTGTATGCTTTGTAGAACATTAATAGGGCAATTAGCAAGCCACACGAAAAGGTAGATCGACGAACGCAATCTGTTATGCTCTTTTACAATACGTATCTGTTTACTGTGGCATCGTTCAAGGCTCGCGTAAATTCCTGTGATTCTACTTATCTGCTTTTATTAGAAATAACAATAAATAAATGACGACTAGTCGAAAGCAAACTAACAACCATCAAAATTTTTTTGGACATTGAATTTATTTCAAAGCCGTTGATCAACACAGAATTCACTGAATACGAACACCAGAGCCCGAACGTCTTGCATGCACAAAAATCTATACGATAATTTAGTTGAGTCGGGCGACCATTTAAAGGACAGACCAGATACCACTTATCATCTCTTTGTCGTGTAAGTGCTTTTTGTAAGCCTCTAGCGTGGACTGTTTTGCCGCTCTTAACCACGAACTGGTGCTATATATAACATTTGCGAGCCTATAGGAAACTATACAGACGACGGCTTTCGCCAATTATGTTTATGAGCTCTTACTGTGTCCTTCTATAGCCACATATGCTAGAATATGTATACACAGAAAATAAACCCCTACACACTGGGGAGACTGGAACCACAGAACGTTTCTTATTTTCCGATGGCGTTTTCTCTGTTTGAATCTGGTCACTATTAGGCGAGAATAGCCAGACATGAGGGCAACTAGCAGTACTGCCAGTGGATTCCGGAAAGGAAAGGCGTCGAAGGGAACTTATCGCTTTGCCTTTTGGTTCTCGTGATTTCTTAACATCGCTGGAATGGTCAATGAGGAAATGGAACTTTTACTGCAACGTCCTTGGCTTGCTTCGTCCTCTTTTCTTTTTTTTTCTATTTCCTGGTTGTTTTTAATTAAATATGTTCCCTACGTTAGAAGCTAGGTAACTGAGATTATTTTTAAAGAATGTTTATTTCCATCAGAAGTTTATCTTGAATTTGTGTGCCGCACACAAACCTAGCCCATTTATGGTCTGCTTGCTGGAACTAGTTGGGCTTCAAGAGGTATTCGTAGATGTTGTTAAAAAGAAAAATCTGTCCTTCACAGCTCATCTGCCTCTATATAACAATTAATGTGCTTCTTGCCCCTGTTAATATTAGGCTGAATAATAAGTTGCTTTTTAATCATCCTAATTTATTGTAACTTTCAGGGAAATTAGCACAATTAGTCAAAATCGTGCCCTCCGCTTCTTACGGTTTTCGCCATCTTTCTGGAATGTGATGCGTCCGGCGAATCCTCGGAAACGGTCCATTCATTTGCGGACTTCGATCTCCGTTCTGAAATTCTTGTCTTTCTGGCTATGCGGCATTAGCCGAAGCAAATGATAATTAGACGAAGCGATATCCGAGCTGCATGCCAAGTCAGACAGGGTTGCCCTTTGGAGGCCTGCTGGCGCGCTGGCTCATTAAAGTTGTATGCGGTGTAACATTGTCATGCTGTAAAATATCATTTTGCGTCGCCCCTTGCTGAACTAGGGCATTTTTCATAGCTTAAAAGGATGAGTTGATTTCCGCAACGGTCTCCTGTAGCTATTTTTTGGTATTTAAGTAGATCGTAATGTAACACATTTTTCTCTGTTGCCTACATGCAAGGGAGTAACCTTCTCTGAGGCCTAATCATTCTGGTTTGCGTTTAAAAGTTACATAAAGGATAACCTTATTACCAGATCTCAAACAGAAATGAGCTTTTCTCGTTCAAGCAACGAATGCCATATTGTCTGACAGTTTTTTTCTTTTTCCCGCTCTATTCACTAAGTTTATAGGGGTCCGCTTTTTGTTTTCGATTCCTCCTAGTAACTATCGAAAGCGTGGCATCTCGTTCAAGCTATAGTCTTCGGCCCTAAAACGATTAAAACAAAATTGGCGAGAGTGGTAACATTTACTGCACGTTTACTTTGATTTCGAAGTAATTCTTCCTATCTCGATAGAGCTTTTTCCAGCACGAAAATAGTGAAACAAATAGCCTGTTATTATACAAACACAAAATTATCTTTTTCTATATCTAAGTGAAGTCGAACTTAAACTTAAATTCGTAACACCATTGTATCCTGTAGATAATTTCGTTTTTCGACCCTTTTTAAAGGACTGAAAAAATCGTTTTGACTAAATATTCGTTTGACGCCCTACGTGAGAGAAGGTTTATCTATCAAATCTGATTATATGTTTTTAGTTATCTTAAATGCAATATTTATAAATATGTGACTATGGCTCAACTCCACTCGAGTCTTATGGCTGTTCGACATTCATACTGAAACTCCATACATTCTCACCGAAAATAGATGCCACTCAATTTTTTCGAAAATACCCCCAGTTCTCGAGTCCTACTTTTGCGTGACCTCGTTTGGCTGCCTGCCATCCTGAGACGGAAGATTCGTCTATCTCACTCTTGATTTCCAAGATCAGTTGTACTATATCTTCACGCGTTATCGCCTGGCAGTGATTAGATGCCGCCGCCACCGCCACCAGTAATCGCTTCCGCTAAAAGCAACACAATACATTTGGTCTTCTTCAGACCAAACTTCAACAACTTCATATGTAAATCAAACGAGGCAAAAAACAGTACGGCCACATCGCAATATCGACTAAGTACAATTACTACAGCCAGTTGATTCAAAAAGCTGCTGTTCTTGATCAATTCTTTCAAGACGGTGATCCTTACCTGAACCTATTTTCGATAATTTGTTCACGTCGGTACAATAGCTGCACGAAGCGATTACTATTTGTGGGTTTTTATGAAAGATGCTGATGATCTTTCATTGCTTGATGGCCACGTATTCAATGTCTGTCGTTTGTGCTCCAAATCTGTTGGCACTGTTTTTTCCGAGCTACAAAATATTGTCCCTGTCTGGAGTTTTAGACTAACGCATGTTTTTCTGGTTCCAAGGCGAAGCAAAAGATAAAAACTCGAGGCGATTCAAAAGATAAAAAAAAAAAAAACAGAAAAACTTAATTTTTAAAATTATCATAATCGTTTGAAAATAGAGAAAAATTATGTATGAAAGCATATATCTTTGTCTCTCTCTCTTTCCCTATATATGTATATATATATATTTGGTGCTGTTTGAAATTACAATATAAATTTATTAACGTAGGTAAAAGATCGTCGGACTCTATTAAAACGATGTCTATATAGGCCACTATGTTCTTTTTCCGACGAAGAAGACTAATAGATTTGCGCATTCTTAGCGCGTACGGTCAAAGATCGTGTTCAGGTCACATGACGTTTTCTTTAATTAAATTTCAAAGTGCCATGCCGTTATGTCGGTTAAATATTTTCCTTTGTTTCGTCTAGTTGACCTTTACGTTGCCACAGTTTCACCTGGCCGAAAATTATAAACCGGACGCAAATTGCGTTTATAAAACTCATTCACTGAGCCTCATTAAATGTCAACTCTCAAGGCTATATGGGCCAACGTGAGAAAAGGTAAAATAGAATTCTGCATTCAAAACACATAGGACACCGAATGCCGTTAATTGCTAATTTTTACAAAAAAATTTGTCTGTTTCAAGGTACAAATTAACCTGATGGACAAGTATGGTTGCTCTTAAAAAGACTTTGATGACCGTATTGGTTATCGTCAAATCATGCATCAGATAATATGAAAATCATCAATACAATGAAACTTGAGTAACTATGTAAGTTAGTAACTTGAGTAATAGCCAAAAGAGTCACATGTGACGTGTCTAAGTACGATGTGGTTCTTGTTACAATTCTTTTTCCATTTTCAAGTAAAATGCAACCTGTCGATGTGCCAGTACTTCGGTCACTTCAAACCCGGCTTCATACTGCGCGCTAAAGCCTTAGGTGAGCCTATTGCAGACGAATCATGACCTAGGTAGTAAATAATTATGAGACACAGTCTCACCTAACTATAATCAGAGCTTTATCTTGAAAAACCAGCATGGCCTATCTAGTTCTGTATTAAAAATATATATTATTATTATTATTATTAGACATACTAAAAATGCAAAGCAATATGGGCCGACGGCAATTATTATTTTCTGGAAAATGAAAAGACTATTCTGGGGCCCTCTTAAGGTTTGGAATGGAGATGTTTTTGGTCGAACGTGCTGGTATATACGTGTCATTCCAGTGACAATGGTTGTCCTTAATGGATATGTTAAATACACTTTGGCCTATATGACGCGATCGTCCTTTATTCCTGCGTGCCGTTTGCCCTATGTTTGCAGTGACATATCTTTGTAAGGCTCTGGGTAACACACGAGACACAGGCTCCCCCATAGTTACTAACGAAAATGCTGTGAACGCACTCGAAAGATAAATAGCTCTAAGTTGTAGCGTCAACAAAGAAGCGAACGACTTCTTTGTTTGGCGCAGATAGTATTTTAAAAGTTATAGTAAGCAGAACTATAGAAGTGTAAAACATTGGAATATTTATGCTAACATCATTAATAAAAAGGCGGTTGGTACACAGAACTGTAAGTGCGCCATTTTGCGGTAGCTCTGTTATGGTAGCTTTTAAAGGTCGTGATATTCGTAAAAGAGCTAACACACTCCGAAATATAGCTGCCGAAACCATTACTTCGGTCTGGCGTTTGGGATCCGTTCGATGACCCTGTTGCTTTAGGTCGTGCAGACCTTTTAGGAACTAATGAAAGCTATACAAAAGCAATTTAAAAAGCAAAATACAAGCACAAAAAACTACCATTATGAAATATGCATAGTAAAGTCCAGCAGGAATACACTAGTTGCAGTATTGTCAGAAACTGGGCTCCTTGTATGCATAATTCGAAAGATGCTTCGTGTTTCGCTAATGTTAGCTCAGCCCCAATGGATCTGGGGTCATAACTCAAAGCAAATCGAAACTTTTTAAAAAAACCATTTTAATCACAATAGAGCGATAGAAAATAATTACTCATAATAAGAATGGCCAGAGGCAAAAACCTCGTGTACTTCATTGCAATGTTCACTAGAAAAATTTTGCTTTATGACTAAGTCAGCGAGTTGCCAGATCCAAACCCCATCTATATATCTATCTAAATTAGAGAGGCCAAATTAGAGCACATCGAAATGAAGATAACCACAAAGAACAAAGCTGTCTCTACTTGATTGTCTGATGAAGGTATCATCTAAGGCCATCATCGGAGTAATAAAAAAAGATGCCATGTGGTCTCAAGTGTGGTGGTTTATCTTGCCGTAGTCATCGTACGATTAAGCTTACTATTCAAATGACAAAGCTTATGGTAATGACTAGCGCGTAAAGACCTCTCATTAAAATAATTGAGCCATTATTTGTATTGGATGGTTTCCTAAAAGAGATTTACTGTTCTCCTTGAACAATGCACTATTTAAATCCGCTACATAACGACTGGGTAACGATTGTAAAGTAGATACCTGGCTATTGATATAATAAAGACTAAAATATTAGTGAACGATGGAAAAAGCGTATGCTGTGGCGTATTATGAATTATATGCAGATTATGCAAATTTACGTTACAATTACATCTGTACCTTAACATAACTATAAAGTACCACCCTGAATAAAAGCCCATGAGAAACCACAATTTTAAATGAACAGTGACTGATAGCGTACAAGCAATGATAAAAAGAAAATTGAACCTTTGTACGAAGGCAAAAACGAAAAAATCGCGATTCAAACGGCCCTTACTGATTTCTAATTGCTCGTCAGCTAACAAGTCCATAGCCGATACTGTTTAGAGTCGATAAATCCGTGTTTTTGCTTCAGGGAATATGTTAGACCTTTTCCGGTTACTTCGTACCCAGTAGAGCTGAAGGGTTTGAACTCTATAGACCCCGAATTCGGATCCCGTAACAGGTAAATGAATGCAGATGTTTTACACTAAAACTGTTCTCAATCGGCATTGCTAAAGTTGATTTTGTACGCCAATACTTTCAGTTAGTAGTATATAGTTAGAAGTTAGTCAGTCAGTAATAGTACAGAGAGGCAATTCGATAATACGCCAGACCGTATACCTGTTCCTCAGCCGATAAACACGGTAGATGCTCGTCTACGGCCTGTGAGAGTTTGCGTCGCTTGTCTAGAGCTTAGTTACGTGTTTGCTCAGAGAGCTCTAGATTTTATATTTAACCCTATTTGGTGAATGAAAATGGCAAAGTCTTTAACTAGTTATTAGTTGCCTGCCGCAAGCCAAATCCGGATGTCGATTTTCACTTTATGCATTGATGCATGTTATGGCCACAGCTGATTAGGTCCTATACGTTTATGTGCTATCCAACCATCAACTCGATGGCGCCATCAAAAATAAGATGAATACGCTACATTTGCGCCTGAAAAATTTCTAGTTGACAATGAGGAACGACTGTGTTGCAGCATTACGCCACAGAAAATTGCGGTAGGCGTATTCGATTCGACATATGGAATCGGCTCCTTTTCATTACAGTAACCGTATAGTAACACGTTGGAACGGCCTCATATCAAAGCATCTTTTAAGCCGAACCAAAGAAACGTAGAAACGCTTATAAAGATGGCTGCCGAAAACTTTCAAAAGTTCTAAATATACACTGGGACGTTAGTTTCGCGCATTGTCGTACAATAAGACAAATGACTCTTTTCTTGTTCGTGAGAGCAACATGCAGGAAGGGATTAGTGCCTGTATCTTAATGAAACTCCGTCTGCAACGATGCTGCCAAGGGGCAACCCATCTAACCTGCAAAACAGACCTATTCTAGATGGTCTAATTGCATCAGAGTTGACCTTCTTTTAGTGAACTCTCATTTTCTGCCGATTATTTCTTTCTACACGTTGCTTTATAATGGTAGGCACTATACATTCAAACATGACTCACAACCAACGGTTAAAAAAAGATCTAAACACATAGGTGCAAGGAAGAAGTTCCAACAGATGAAAACCTCTCAATGACGAAGAGCGAGTTCGCATGATGAAACGGTAGGCGATACAGACGCTTTCCCGGAGCCGCAGGTACTTCGCTATAGGTACAGTGTCTAGGCTAATAGGGACGAATTACACCGGTATGATTTCTAAAACCTGCTACGATACCCATCAGATTAGTAGTGTAGTACTATATAATAACTTGTTTTCAAACGCTGCAGTGGCCTCTTTTATGTGTAGCACGCCGCGGCGGGTAACGCCGAATAGGGATTTACACACAGAAATCTATGAGCGTATTAAAAAGCTTTTGACGCTCAGTGCTCCGGAGAGTTGAAACCGTTGCATCTGGGCTATGCTGCCATTAGCCACATTAGGTGGTGCTACCCACAGGGATCTTGGGTAGTGTTTCGACTTACAAGTGCTACTACCCTTAAACGTTGCCCCCTAACGTATTTCTACCTGTAAAATTAGGCATATGTTCGAAGGGCAGATTCTATTTAACGTTATATGTATATACGTAAGTGAGGAGTAACAAGCGACTCGTCAACACAATTTCCTGTGAGTATGCTACTGTAATCGTTTCGTTTCTTACGACGTTTCTATAGGCCGTGCATTAAACGGTTGACGATTTAGATAATTTGAAATGAAGTTCAACAAAAATGAAAAAGTTGATCCGATATTTTCAGAGATGCCTCAACGCATTCGAAACACACGGCGGGGGGCTTACGAACACACCATGCTAAATAAAATAATTTTTTAGGTTAGGAATAATCAGGATGGCTGCTGGAAGGTTAATTGTCAGTAGTTAAATAAAAAATAGGCACACTTTAGTTCGACAATGTTTAGAAATCGTAGTGGACGTCTCAAAAAAAGACTAAAAAAGATGGAGACTAACCATCAACATTTACCTTCTATGAAGTTCTTCTACGGAATTTAGATAATCGTTTGCATATATGAAATCAATTCGCTGTAGAGCATACATAAAGTATTGTTAGGTTCGCTTGAAGCCATGCGCTTTAATACACTTTTTCACAGGCATAGGCTTATTTGAAAATTTCGCGGGCAGATAATCTACCGGTAAACGTTCTGCATAGGTACTCTGAACCGCGTTATGTCCCTATGCAGGGTAAGAGGACAGAGAGTATGATGAGTTCCATAGCTACTGCGCTGCAATTACGATACACTGGCTAAAGCCCTACAACAGAACCGTGGCAAATACCTAGAAACGAAGACAACGGCCCATGAACGGGACTTATATATTTGAACTTTCGAAAAATATAAACCGCTTATTTAATGTTTGCTACATAGAAAATTCAAGCCAATGGACACGAAACGGAGGAACTCTATAGCATTATATTAAACACTCAGTCTTTAATAGTTCCACAATGGATAGTGCGTTTAGCCATTTCAGTAAACATATTCTTCAGAACGGTTCAATAGCACCAAGATATTAAAGGCGGTGAAACCCTAACTTCCAGTGTTCGTAACTAGCTTTTCCGTGCAACGAGACAGGGTCTGTAATGTAATGTGTAACGCAGGCGTAATTAACACAGGGAGAATACCGGATCATTATGATGTTCGCATACCCTTTGCTATATCAAGAAACATCGAGTACACAGTAATTCTGTTCTAAGGGCGTGTCAGGACAAATACACTGCAGGCCTACGGACATTTTACTTGCCTTTTACACCTTTCTCTTTTTATCTATAGCACTTTTACGATAAGACATCTAAAATATAACCTCAGTTATATTCATAATGTTGAATAATAAGCGATCTTATCAGTTAAGATGAATCTCCGCAAGAGGACATCGCAAGTTTTTGAATCTGAAAAACTTTTCGAAGAAAGGCATTAGGTTTACTTTTGTTACACATTTTCTAACATAAACAAACGTCTCATGGCGAATAGTTAATTTGTGTCGCAATGTTAAATATGAGAGGATTCTATTCTACTGAGGTATTTAACGTTATATGTATATACGTAAGTGAGGAATCAAAAGAAGGTCACACTGATATGATGGCGAGATCTGTCCGATGCTTCTGCGGCAATTTCGATTTGACGGTATTAGACGCTCTGTATGACTCTATCCAGCCACTAGATACGATTAATATTTTCCTTTTTGCCCCATAATACAAATTCACTGATGCAAGTATAGTCTAAATGGAGCAAGTACATACAGGGAAAATAGTCGTTTCTCGAAAGAAAAATATTTAGCTACATAAGCGGTGATTTCAGGAGAGCGAAGGACACAACTCCGTTGAGATTAGCAAGTACTGCCTTCTTCAAAACGAGCTCCTTCCACTGGGGTTTCGTAAGTCTGATGTGGATTTAGCTACGGATAAACTGCATTGAGCTACAGAGCCTCTTCCACCAGCCACATCGCACGAGTCAGTCATTAGATGTGCGGGACAGTTTACTCTCGATGCCTAGAGACGTAAAATTAAATCGAGAGACATCCCCTTTGACCCTAGTTTCTTAAGAATGAATTTTTCGACATCTTTGGCCACGCACAGGTCAGTGTTAGTAATAGTTTCCTGTGACTGTAAGGCTCATTGACAAAATTATTGGTAAAATAATTGGACAATATGTCAATAGGATTTCCGAACGTAAAACTTGTGACACGGAAAAGAAAATATCTAACGCAGCTATTGTCGCTACGAGTCTCTAAAAGGAATACTACATCTATTTCGAGTATAATTAAGTAAAACACTTAATACTAATCCGGTTATCTGCTTGGAAATCACGTGTCAAGACACAAAAATACCAAGTATACTGATTATGTATAATGAGAAAGAGGGGCAACTTCCTTTACTCATCAATATAATAAACGCTATAAGTATAACAGGCTGTTAGCAAGCAACAGCAACGTTGATCTCGATGCCATCATTGTAGACAGTGTGTTAACAGCTCGTGTCCAGGAGTTTCTTTATGAATGACGACCTTAATTTAGTTGGGTAGGCCAATACATCGTCATATTATAATTGTCGCAAGCGGTACATATGCAGTGTTCTGTCTCTCTCCACAAATCGTATCGCCCTATCATATTTAAGGAAAAAATATTTTTTCCCAAAATTCAATGCCCGCTTATAAAATACTAGGTATGAAGCCACCGTAACGTCAATGGTATCGTGGAGTACGAGCTGAATACTTCCAGGAGCAATATGTGTAAACCGTTTGGCCTGGCTCTGATGCTGAATAGCGTGGAATGCTTAGAATGCACCGACACGTACCAAAATTTGTTACTCCGCGAAGACGTTCCGTATGGTTTCGCTCCTGAAAGGCGTCGACCGGTTTTGTCGGCTGGAAAACCTCTGGTATGCTGTTCACGCGTATCTAGATCAGGAAAGCATATAATTGGAGAAAGCGATTTTTGCCTTTGAAGAGTCTGTTTTACATTATGTGGCGGGACGTTTCGCATGCTTTTATAGCACGCGAAACTTCATTAGAACTTTATGGCAAACATATCTTGAAACGAGATATATTCTATTAGGTTTTCATTTCATTTGTCTTTAGAAATCATCTAAGGCGAGGGTTGAAAACATTCAAATTCTGCCATGGTTTTATTGATCACTAACCGCGTAGACTGAGTAAAAGTTAACAACAGGGAAAAAAAACAGTTAAAACTTCAGACGGCTCCAACATCTAAAACCCAACATCATCTTAATAGAAATATAGAATAAGCGCAAATTTTTGCCACCCGGATTTGACTAAATCACATGTTGGAATAAGCTCAATTCAGACCAATTTTATACACTCCGAGATTAAGTCGTTCGAGAATCACCAACGCTGGAAGATATTCTCCGTGAACATTAAGCCCATGCGCTGATGCGCTGCTGCGGTATATCGAATACATTTATCTAAATATCTTTCTAAATATATTAGTATATTTTAGTTTGTAAGGATTATCTTTAACCCTATATGGCCTAATTTGCTCTCAATCAAAGGATTCACTCACAGATATAGAATAATGGTATTATTCTTATAAGTACATGCTGCGTCAAGTTCTCATTACACATGAAACTTAAAATTCATATTATCACGGAAAACCATAGGCAATGTTCGGAAAATTGGAAAATATATTGAAAAGTATATGTACGTGCAAGAGTATCTTTAGTTTGCTAAAGGGGCGTATTCAGTCCTATGTTGTATCAACTCACAATAAATTCGGCTTTTTCGTTTTCAATTTTTCATTTCTACTTAGTGGAACTGATCGAAATGTGTACATTAGTTAGTGCACTCCAAGTTACTCCAAGTTAGTGCACTCGTTGATTCATAGAGACGCCATGAGCATCGCGTTTAGCCGTAGCATAATGCTTCTTTCCATTAATGCGACCCACTTCTGTTGGACGAACCAGACAATTGAACAGTGTTCCCCCATTAAGGAGTGCACCTTCTCGAGATTAAATGAGACATGTACATGCTCCAGTTCCCCTCAAAGACCGCCCTGTTCTCCCGCTCCTACGTGTGATTCCTTGGCTGTACCAATGGTTCTTGGGGTCGTTCTTAGATGAACGCTTACACTTAGATGCCAATCGTGCGACACCTCCGACGTACGCTCAGCGGTCATCAGCTGACGACTAACATCATTTAGAACTCATTAACGTTTTATTACAACCCAGTTATGCATGTACACTTGTCCACAGTTTATCTATTATACTAAGCTATGTTTGTTATATGTAGTATATAATTATTCTGTGAAGTAGAGCCTACCCAAAAAAGCAGGAGCTTTTTTTCAACAATGCGGCTGTTGTTTTAGTTGCACTCGTAAGAACCATTGTTAAAATTCGCTTAAGATGTCGGGCTATTGAATTATAGACTTTGCAGTTTTTTCATTGCACCGAGCGATAAAAATATAAAGCACACTTTTATAACGGATCGCAAAATCTACCCTCTCCGCCTATATTTTGAAAGTGAAGAAAATCAGTTGATGCAGAGCTGATACAGGCGTAGACATTTGAAACAGCTCACAAATGTGTTTGTTGCCCAGTAATATTTCTCAAAGACAAAATAACAATTTCAGAAAATCAAACTATTTTGAATAGGAGCGATGACCGCAATACCATGCATAGTCCGCTACAGAATGGCAAACAATAGTCGGCACTTCGTAGAAAAAGGATTATAAACGACCGATTACCTTATCGATAGTTTTGTCCTTTTAAATTTTTAGGCTGTGATATATGAAAATCTGATCGTTTTTATTTACAGATCACACGGCTTTTGACGAGAGCATTATTCCGGATGTCCAGAACACCTGACAGCGGCTGTAGGAGTGATTTTGCGGGCCTGCGTTCCTGAGATGTGATCAGTGGTACGTATGGCTAGGTAAGGTACCCGCGAAGAAATACATTGACCGTAGCTCAGTTCTCCAAGTTGAGTGAATGCTACTTTCATATAGCTTCTGATTTCGTAACATCGACAATATCTTTATGGAAGCAGACGCAGCACAGTCTAT
The DNA here is from genome assembly GCF_002532875.2 of Varroa jacobsoni. NCBI lineage: Eukaryota > Metazoa > Arthropoda > Arachnida > Mesostigmata > Varroidae > Varroa > Varroa jacobsoni. Next base: position 7,714 of record NW_019214377.1, on the reverse strand, counting down.
TCTTTCCCGGAGCTTACAAGGTTTGGTTGGACATTAAGCACTCAAGGCCTGCTATTGAGACTCATTTCGCAACAACGTATTTACATAATAATACTTAGTTACAATATTATTAAATAACCAATTACAGTTCTACGGTTCAGGAGCCTACTGCGTGTATTATTTTTGCGAGGACCCTGGTCGATCGCATCTTCTATTACTTTCCTCGGAGAAGGCTATTAGGTCATGTCTAGTACGGCTTCGCCCAGGAGAGGTCTGGGCCTATGTTAGTGGTCCACATAACGCCAGTAGCTATTGTATCCTCTTCGGGGGTGTCGCAAGGATAACGTGTGAGCCTACTCATGTTTGGCAGATTTACTATTGAAAAAGTTATTATTAACGGCCTCGTTCATAAACTGTGTGCGTGCGGATCATCAGAGAACTGAATAGTTCTAGCCGATGGGAAAAAATGACTGTGGACTACTGAATATCTACAGTTTTACCATCCTGTCGGCAGTGTGTTTATATGTCTTGGACACATCCAAAGTGTATGTAATGCTTAATATGGACGTTATTATAAGTCCTCTTTTAAATTTTGACAAATACGCGACTAAGATTGTTTAGAGGTCAGTATAGTTTCCTCTATCGCTGAACCCAACTTCTAGCTTACCTGATGATTAAGACAATTGATTTTTATGTCATGCCGTACAATATTTTTATTGTACTCACCTTCTTATAGATTTTGACGATATAACGTTTATAGCTTAAAATCACATTGATTTACTGAACAGAATGCGGAAAAATGTGCAAAAAAATGCAGTCCGACTGCAAAACCCAGTGTTTTCGAGGAGCCCACACTCCTGTTGCCGATAAGTGATCTATAGCGGGTAAGATACTTAGAACAGCTAAATATGGCGAACGAGTTGTTAGTAAACTCTTGTGCATGGGCGAAACTCCAGAGTTTAGGTTTCAGACTGGTAGACTTCTAATCGGCTACTGCTAGGCAGTCAAAGAAAAACACGCCAGGCACTTGATGTTATGGCTTTACTTGTGTTTACCGTTAAATAAATAATAGCGCCTTCGTATTCAGTAGAGGGTAAAAGCAACCTCTAGAAAACGTCCAGGCTGCAATCATGGCGGACCTTCTATGTATTGAATGAGGGCTCATTTTTTCTTCACGTATTTTGTTGTACGACCTGTCATGTTCTATTCGTGTTCTACGTATGTAATGCGTTACGGCGTACATGCTATGATTGTAATGTTTTAAAGCAACTTATTTGCTGTTATTATCACCCCTTCTCGCCTGCAAAATAGCGATATAGCGACTCGAACAATTCTCTAAAGGAAGCGTCCTGTTTTTATTATTAAAGATGTCCTATTCTCCAAGGACATTTGAAAAAAAATAGGCTCTTCTAATAATAATGTTTATGTGGTATTTATGTTTGCATCCGATCTGAAGTTTTTTCAATATGCTTCTGTGGTGGACGTTTCGTCCTGGTCTTCAGGTCTTTGATCAGTTCTGCATTCGTACAACGATCGTTTACGTCAATACGCTCCTCACCACAATCCGGTTTATACTAAAAGTGTTTCTGGCTTAGAAAGTTAGTTGATAGACAACATTTCCCGGATTTCTAACTGGTACGTTAGTCGAATAAATCTAGCTTCTAGAGTTGATGTTTAATTGCTATGTAGTACAAAGTTCTATTCGCTCAATTCGGACAAACTTTTGTTTGACAAAGAAGCATCAAGGTTTAACGTGTTTGCTTTTATTCTAATAAACGGAAAAAAATATAACAACGCTTTAACTGTTGATCTTCATAGTTGTAATGGTATTATTTTGTAACCCAATGAACATATCTTGAATGAGACCTCACTGAGCACCGAAGGAGGTTGAAACAATCTATTGGAGCCTATGTTGGTTGTTGATGGGAGCCTAAAATAGTGAACCCTTTAATCAAGAGAAAGATATTAATTCACGAATTTTCTCTAATTTTAGACAGTTTGCAAATTCGGCATCTGCAAAAGCACTTTGTAACTTCTCTCTCTCTTTTTCAGCTGTGCCTGGTTCCTAGACCTTAAACGCCTTCTAAATACAGCACTTTAGGCTTCGTTTTTTATACGGCAATTGAAGAATCTGCTTGGGAAACCTATAGCAGAACCGGTATAATAATGATTATTATCTTAATTAATGTACATCTTTCTAAGAATCATAAACAAACAATATATATATATATATATGTGTGTGTGCGTATGGTTCTTTGACATACTTAATTTGGTCCGTCGTAACCGCGTTGACATTACCAATTCTAATATTGATTTCAAGACACATTCTCATTACCTCAAAATAGTTTTCCGTTTCTTTCTATAACGCATTACTATATATGGTTTTGAGAATCCGCTAGTATCATTTTATCGGCATGGGTGTGCGCCAAACCTCAGTTATCTCCTTCTTAATATAATAAATAAGAATAAACAGTTGATCACTTCATCATATAGGTTTAGAACTTAGACTAAGAACCATCATCGTCCAACTTGTTTTTTCGCCGTAACGAGCAACTGATTGATGGATATAGAAATCCTTGTTTAGTAAAACTGCAAAAAATGCTAATTTTGCATTTGCTTGTTTCTAACTAAAGCGCCATAAAGCAGCTACTGCTGGCAAAATTTATACTTCAACTCGAGTAATTTATACTCAAATGCTGGAACGAGCGTTTTCAAAGAGTCTTCATCTCCCCGTTGAGCAAACCTAATTGTTATTAGAATTGCTTTGTAGTTTCCGCTCATACCATGCTGTGAACTTTCAAGTTCAAGAACTGGCCTGATGTCAGCTGCTTTTTCCCACAAGGAAGTTCGTTTTGACTCTATGCGCGGCTTTGTTTCATGTTTACTAAATCCAGAGTTCAAGTTCTAGTACGGGTCGCACGTTTTGTCTGCGGATACGATACCTTTGCTCGACAGTCTTCGGTTCCCTCTGCACTAAATGGTCATTGAATCGTACAGACTTTTCCAAAGTAAATCTATTTCTTAGTCTTATTTCGGACACATTTCTCCCAGTGATTTATAGTAGGATTCAAGTGTGGGGTTAATACCGTACTGAACTCAAGAGGCATTCACTCTTTGGGTTATAGAAGTTCCGCACAGCAAAAAGCTACTACTCACTAACCGCGAGTTTCCGGAGGCATCTCTTCAAGGCTCAGGACACCTAATGTAACACTTCGAAAGCTGGGGAGGGGATTGAATTGGCGAAGTACGGTCCATACCCCTTCCACCTTAGGACCCTCTAGCTTTTCGTTCTCTCGCATGGTGCCGCAAGAGGAAGTGGCGCCACCAACTTGTAGCTTCACCTTGCTTTACGAGTTCCTTGGTCGTTTTGCTATATAGTCTGCATAAGCTCCTACTCTGAGTTTTGTACACAAGGTTATTTTGAGGCAATAAAGGTTTCGTTCAATTTCGACAAAGTGTTCGTCTAGACGTCACCCCATTTCTAGGCCCGCTCTCTGCCAATCAAGTAAATGGGTTCACTGTTTCCTGGCGCAACCAGGCGTTCAGGTCATAGGCCCGTACTAAACACTCGCCTCACTCCAATAATCGCTCAGTATGTAAAACTCATCGTTCTACTCATGGTTTCACAAAGTGGAGCCAATAGCGGCCCTTAATGTCCATCTGTCCAGACGGTCCCCCTTTCGTGGTTTGCGTTCAATATCCTATTCGTAAAGTACGAGGAAATGATGACCCATACGTAAAGAGGAGTCCCTTTTTTGTCAAACAACCACATAATAAAAACCTAATTTGCCATGTTGAAGGCATTCTTCACGCCTAACAGAATCAGAAGTACGATCTTCTTTGTCTTCTACATTTTCTGTCTCTCTTGGAGCGTTTTATCGAGAACCCGACGTGATAGTTGCGAGAGCAGACCTTCCTTTCCGAAAACCGTACTGTGCTTTGGATGACGCTTATCTCCTTCGATCTCAATTTGGGCATGGTAAGGTCACCCATGGCCTTTACTGTAGTCGCTAAGAGGCGATAGGTCGACGAACTTTTCCTTTGGCTTGGTTCAGGTATGATGGTCAAGTCCGCCTCTTTTCAAATATCGGGAAGCTAACTGTCTCTGCAAGAGTTCAGGCAACTTTTCCTCTGCAGTAAAGTGCAAAACGTCGTTCTCGTTCACTAGAATCAATATCAGTTTTATTAGCGATTATATGGGAAGAGATGCGTAACGATCTTCTTGATCCGCGGGATCGTCCTTTTCAACCATTTATAACGATTTGGTATAGTAAGCCGAATTAGTTATTTTTCAACCCTTCGATTAGATGCGTTCACTGTGGCACAATGCATCGTCCAATGTGAACATAAGAAGACTCATGAGCAGACCTCAGTGCTTTCACTTCGCGGTTACTATTTCTCTCTCTCCCGTTGCTTCATTCTCTCCTGTTTCTTTGTTCTCTCTCCTGTTTGTCCTTTTTCTTCTTGTGTATATTTATGTATTCGTAACGAGTCTCCATATTCAGCATTCTATCAATGAACTGATTGCCCGCGTCTGGTCGGGAGGCTAAATGCCACCTTCTTACAAGCGTTTTCAAGTACTCGGTTAAGCAATTGCTTGCCATCCAGTTGTCAGCATCCCTGTCGTTTTTAATTCTGAACAAATTGGGGTCAAATTTTTGCATCTGCTACTTTTTCCCAGCCATTGTGCATTACGTAAATTATAGTCAACAGCGCAGCGCAGCTCTGCCAGCCTTTGTCTCGATGGACCCGATCATGTTGCGCTGCTACAGTTAAGGGTCTCTGTTGAAATACGGAGTAATGATATTATTAACTCTGGATAGGTTATTTGTTTTACAATTTAATAAGTGAACGTAGCATAGCTATAGGTCTAGCTACGTCTGCATGCAAAATAAAAAATGCTAGTGAATCTAATTTGATTCTTTTAGGGTAGGAGTTCTATACATACTGTTTGGTTCGAAACACATATACGGGATTTTGGGGTAAAATAGAAAAGGGACGGCCAGATTGTTAATTGAAACCAAATGTTATAAATTTTTAGTATATCTAAAAAAAAGTGGGTTGTTTTTTGGAGTATTTGTATTGAAGAACATTGGGCGAGCTAAGAAAATATTTACGTCAGCTTTCATTGCACAGAAATGGATTATAGCGTACATATTTAGCTACTGTACATTTTTCCCTCGTTGCGTTCAAAGTTCTCGAAAGTAGTTCTAAATGCAGTTTGCAGCACTGCATTTATTTTTCAGATAGTTGGTACGCGGAAACGTCGTTAATACACATTATATGTCGGTAACCCCATGGGGATCATTCCGCCGGATCTGCATACATTTTTGGCCTTATATTGAAAGGCCCCTGGAACGCAATTTGCTGGTTTGGATCGATAAGTTGCCTGACTCTGCTTCCTCCGAGTACATGCATGGCACCGTTCATCACTGCCTCTTGCAAATATTCAATGTTTTCCCTTTTAGGCTATCCTTTATTAGCTTTGCCGTAACGCTAAGCCAACTAAGTCGTAGTACTTCGGCGATGTTCCCTTTTGTCCTTCAAGTTAGGTGTCATTTCTTCCGCCAACCGGAGTATGAAGGCACAACAAACTGCTGCCTCATTTGGCCTTTAGTGCCATCGCACCCTTGCTCATCAGCACTTCGTTCCTGTCACACCAAACAAGATAACTTTCGTTCACTAGTTTGAACATAAACAAGAGTACATATGATGGCGAGTTATTAGCCAAGAGGCAATCGAGCACGCGAGACCAATCTGTTTCCAGTAGGCTCAGTACCGAGCGTTCGCTTGAAGGTACATTCCTGCGTTGTCGACAAGACCCTTTAATTTTTTTGAAATCGGTTCAGCGGTTCCACAATTCTCGACACAAACAGTTTTCCACAAAGATTTTATGTGACGAAAATTTGCCCTGCTTTTGCCTCCGAATCTATACGTTATCTTTGCCACAGGTTTGCACCACCTAACCTAATAATTGGTTGTATCATAGATAGCGTGCAGATCTTTTGACGTATAGTCAGTATGTTTGTGCCGGTGCGGACTCCGAAGACTGTCAATCATTTTCCTTGCCGACATGTTTGAGGATCTTCCATCAAAGCATTTTCTGTGCTATTTCGTGTTTCAGAGTATTCGATTTGGCGGGAACAGATACAATCTAGTTTTGTTTGAACCACGTCCAAGGTGAAGTGTTTGGAAAGAAGTCCCGTACTAGTCTTGCAGCGATGCGTTTAGCCATGTTCCTTTACTAAACCTTCAGGTCTATGGGTAAACAGTTTGTTTTTCTATAATAAATATCAAATGATGGGACAACTAGCTGCGTGGAGTATAGAATCCACCTGCGTACGTTGAGTACAAACGTCGGTTTCTAATTTCTCTCGGTTGACGGACAGCGCCTGCTAACGACTCCCGTTTTACAATTTCGGTCGGTAATTTGACCTCGATGTGTATTAATACATTACCAATATGATTTTATAGTTGCTAGGGTCGAATTTACCTCTGTTGTGCAAATAAAAATAGATTCCTAACAAATTGATAATAACTAACTGTATAAACAGTGATATCATAATATCTGTCCTGCATTTGTCTTTGACAGAATTCACGGGCAACTATTTACTACGTTATCGTTTGCAAAGTACGTTTAATCGAATGCTGAACGAGTTGCAATATATCACCCAACCATCATAAACATGTTGAAGTCTGTTAGTTTAATTAGTGTGAATGTAAGCTGAAGAGACAAACAAACTGTAGCCACGAGTAAACCGTGTTTAGTGGCATCGATGTATAAACTTGCTAAACAACAAGACAAAATTATCACTAATCTAATTCTTATAGAAATCAAGTTGTTATTTTTTTTTTTTAGCAGCTTACTCCCTCTAATCTCGCTGGACAAAATTTTTTTTAACCGCATGGCTGAAACGGCATGGCAAGCGGTTATTGATTTTTAGTAATAATTCTTGTCAACGCTGTTATCTAAACCCGCGTGGCTGCACGCCCGTTAGCTAATGCTTTCCACCCCTGGTTAAAACGGTCAGCGAAGTCACATTGTTTAGGGTGTTTTTTTTGGTGAAAGCATATAATCTCGGATATTGTGATGTGTTAAAACATTATATACATATACACATATGCCAATAAACGGCTTAACATCGCTGCGGAGCAGAATACCATTCGTTGAAATTGTCACTAAATTTGTTTGACACTTAGAAGTAACAGCATAACATAAAGCAAGAGCATAAAGTAACAGATTACTGCTAAGTATAATGCTTTGAAGTTGTTTTAGAAAAATATACCAGTATCAATATAATGACTAAAATTATACAACTTCTATTTGTGAGTTGAAATGATGATCTTAAATTAAAAGCACATACGTGAAATGTTAGCTTAGTTTAAGCTTTTTTTTTCATTCATACCCTATTTTTTTTCGTTTACATTAGAATATTTTGGTCTGTATTTAAAGAAATCGTTCATTCATTTAATAGCGTAGGCAATAATAATTTGTATATGTCGGCAGGCGGACACTTTTTTACATTTGGAACTTCGACTGCTATTGATTATGTGAGATCATTCTGTCCTAGTAAGCAAATAGAATGCAGATCTTTACCTCTCGAAATTCTCCATGATACCGTGGGCAAATTATTGATTTCTAAATTTTATGGCTTCAATTGTTTCAGTGGATACTGTTTAGAAGACCTGTGGGCAACGTTCAGCCAACACTACATTATATCAAAACGTTTTACCT
>NW_019214376.1:296670-387210 GCF_002532875.2 Varroa jacobsoni | reverse complement strand
GGTCAATCAAAGAACTAAAAATAAACAGAACATTGTTTTTTCCCTATACAGCCAACAGTGGTAATGTGCTACGACAGATAATTTGACGAATAAAGAGCATAGACATAGAAAAGTTACCAAACAAATAGGCCATTCGCATCTGTTTTCTAATACTGTGCTTTGAGGCTCAAAACAAGTCGAGGTAATGTGAAAATAAGAGGAACATCGAGCCAAAAAAGCGAAAAATGTTTATTTATTTATGTGAAGTAGCATTTTGAAAAATATATAGGCGGAACAAAATGTGTGAGAATGAATTTTAGATCCGATTCCGAATCGCCAAATCTACTAGATTTGTCGAATTGCCTAGTGACTGATATAAACTTAAAAAAATAGCAAGTTGATGAAGTTTATGCGCCGAAACTGTATCTGCAAATGTGTATGTATTTTCGACGATGAAGCGTGACATTCGGTGTGCTTTCTGTGGTATTATGTCATTGAATAGGCGTAAGAACCATATTGCCGAGTGCTGGAGTTCGCTTGGTCCATCCATCCATCCATCCATCCATCCATCACGAAAAACACAAAAAATAACGTTCCGCGTTATTGATGCAACAACAATATAAACTAAACGTGAAAGAAGGAATCAATATAAAAAATTTGTATGTTGCGTTCCGGAAAAGTTATTGGAAAGAGGGGTAATGCATGTACCGAACTAAAAGACATTTTACTGGTTATATATATATATATAACATGAAAGTATACAATAACAAGTTTCGACTAAATAAAAAATGATAATATATATATATATATATATATATATATAGATATGCAAAATTTTTGTATTGATTTTATTTATTCTATGCTTCGTGATATCTGAATCTACTTATGATTTAATGGTATCGCGTTGATTCAAATCGGCGAAAATATTGTGATAAAGATAGGTAAACAATAAATAGCTCTAGCACAAGATTCTAGTGCATTATGCCATTATCACTTATCCTTGAAAAAAATAGGTCACACATCTAGATGGGTAAATATAATAGGAAACTATTTATTTAACAGGTGTTGGAACATAGCAGAGCCCATTAATATAGTTGAGCAACTTATCGATTCTATAAAAATCTGTCGTAGTTAGAAGGAGTGCTCCATTATTGCGATGAGGAGCTTATAATATGCCCTTTGATAATAATTATCAATAATGATAAACTTTGATAAAAAGAAAAAACGGATCTGGCCTAAAAATGGCATATTTTTGCAAATTATCTTCCACATATCACCGTTTTTCAGTAAAACGTCCTGGGGGTGTGTGTCCGATAGTTCTACTCGTAATTAAGTAGTCGAAAGCTTAGGGCCCACAGGTACATCTGTGAACAGGGCTCGAATTCAGTAGTTCTCAGAAATCGGTTATTGTATCATTTAGCAGTTATAAATAATGCTCATAGGGCATACACGAGATAAGTCGTACAACGCTTATAGCTCAATAGAGGCTAGTGTTTGATTTTTCCCGGGCTCAAAACCTAGTTGATGGGACTGGCGGCGCGAAGAGCATAGAGCAACGTTCGATTTTTCTCTCCTGCTTCGCGCTAGGACAAAACAGATGTAAGTCCAATTAACAGGCATCATTATATCGTTTGAAGAGACTGTGAATAACATAATTAGCCGTGAATCGTCTAGTGGTCACCTTTTGATCCGAACAGTAAATAAAGGTCATTAGTCAAATTAAATAGTAGCTCTTTGACTCAATAACGAATTCCAGCATTTGCTTCACATACGCTATTTAGCGCACGTTGATTGACAAGGGGCCAGTGATTATCATCTATCAAGAAATAAAGTAAACGCTTTCAATTTGGAACCTTCTCTGTCAGATTGGTAGCAGGGCTATGAAAGTGTCTAGTCGTTCTAAAACAATTTGCCTAGATTTTCCTACTTCGTTTGGATATAGAGGCGCCAGATTGGTGGCAGTGGCTTGTGTGCTAAAGAGATAAGTTCTTGGGTATGTATATATGGAGAGCAGTGTACATATTTTTTTTACAATAATTTCAAATGTTTATGAAAAAAATATGCAAAGATATAATTTTTTCGATAATTCTAGGATGGACGTTTGTTTCGTCTGAAAAAAATTATTGCTATCTAGTTTCAAAGCCTATTCACTTTTGATATTCCAAGCTTTCACTGTAAAGGAGCCTATTCATAGATATAATAGCGCGAAATCTAATTTGGCGAACTATGTTCCGCTTCGGTCTTATTTACGGATCGAGTGTTGTTTACGGGGCATCCAATTGATATTTTCTTCATAGTACTTTTTTTTGCTGCGAGTGCTCTACCTGTGCGGTTTTTAGCAGTCATATTGTTTGAGATACGATCTGTTTCATTGCGAAGGCCACATAACGGGTACGAATACCTACATAATATTTACTATGAAATATAAACATTTCGGATAAGAACTTTTATAACTGAATTGCACGAAATACTAATTTACGATATCAATATCATTTTAAGCAAACGTTTGTTGGTTTCTAAGTCAATAACAACCACGATTTATGTCTTCTTGTGTAACACCGATATTGTGTACTTCGTAATTTCGTCCATCTTGAATGCGTGCGGATGTTGTCCTCGTTCGAAAGCTAGGTAGGAATAACCGGCCAGAGGATGGGTCTGCTCACGAGCCTAGGCATATTATGTTTGCGGACGAAACAGATTCCACGGCTGAATTCACGAGGACTTCTGGAAGAACCGCGTAATTCTCGGGCGACTTTTATTTACGCCAGGTCGACATGGGCAACGCGCACGAATGATAATGTTAACATTTCAAACCAGACAACCCCAAAGGTAATATATTGGTCATGATATTTCCCTGATTAGTTATCACTGACCACCAGTTCTGGCTATTAATGTGAATGGTCGTGACTTGATATTGATCTTAAAATTAAGTCTCTGTAGTATCCCAATTGTAGTTGGGATTCTACAGAGACTTAATTCTCTCTCTCTACCTTCTTTCCAAGACTAGCTTTCCACGTTTTAAAATTTTCTAACTTCAACTTGTATGCTCGAGGAAACAACGTTAAAGATAACGCCCTCAGTATAGTATCCGACAGGACCGTAAAGCGACATGAAGCAGTAGTTCTTATCTAACGTGCTTCATAAATTTGACAGTTTTTAGAGCTTAAAATTAGAATATTGTCGGTTCGAATTATAAATGCCACTGGTTTAGTATATGATAACACGTCCCTATGTATGTTGTATCTCTCAGGCGCAAGACATAAAAACAGTGTCACTGGAGCGTTTCGTCTCTGTATCACCGTCATGGTTACAGCCCTATCTACGATTAATGAGAATCGAGCGCCCAGTTGGCACATGGCTGACGTTGCTGCCTAGCTTGTGGGCCCTGACCACCGCGGCCCCAGCTGGTTCCCTGCCTGATCCCCGATTAGCGGCATTATTTTGTACGGGCGCTCTTTTAATGCGTGGTTTCGGCTGTACCATCAATGATATGTGGGATCGCGATATCGATCGCCAGGTCGAACGAACGCGCCAACGACCTCTAGCTGCGGGTCGTTTGTCGCGCTGGGACGCTCTTTGGTTTGCCGGTGGCCAAGCAGGCCTAGCGTGCCTTGTATTGTTGCATTTTAATTGGAACACGTAAGAAGCATTTCCTACGCGAATTACGCTTTCGAAATTTATAACCTTTCGTACAGGTTTGAGGTAGCGTGTGCCGTCCTTTTGTAAAAATGTTTGCACTTCACAACTATATCATAAAGCCCTATGAACGTTTTGCTTCCAGAGCTAAGAAAAGTTCCCTGAGTGTTCAATACTCATATAAATTATTTGTATCTATAACTCGTGACATTGCAGAGTAATGCTGGGTCTAGCCTCCGTAGGACTTGTGGTCATCTACCCTGTTATGAAGCGATTTACGTATTGGCCACAAGCTATCCTTGCCGTAGTATTTAATTGGGGAGCACTGCTCGGGTTCTCCGCAGTTCAGGTGAGTTGTCTATTATAGATGAAAGTAGTGAAGATATTATTTTCTGTCGATTGAATTTTCACTAGAGCGATTAACAATCAATAGTTTTTGTGTCATATGTTGCAAATGAAACAACCCGGCCATACGTTCAAGGTACAGATTTCCATTGTCCCGCTGTAGACTAGCAAGCTTTTTTTTATTTAAGACTGATATAGGCTAACTAAAGGTCTAAAAGGGGCGTTTCAAAGCAGAGGTCAAAGATCATTGATTGTCCTCATAGACAGACATTATTAATAATAGGCCTTAGGAAAGCAATGTAGTAATACGAACAGACCTACATCTTTTCTGCTATTCATATAAACGTTACACAAATTGATTCATGTTACTATGATATCCTGGGTATATGATGTGTAAAAAAGTGTTAAAGGCTAAGCAACTGTGTTAGAGATTTATAAACTTATTAGCCATTTTTCGTCGACGTCAGTGTGCATAAAATTCATGCCTTCAATACTGAAAACAACCTTCAGAACCAACAAAAAAAAATAATAACAAATACAAGATGGTGAAGGATAATCGTAAAATCTACGTATAATTGCAATGATTATTTGTTTTTACTTGTCTTTTGACTGAGCTTGCTTTTCTCTTCTATGCGTCTCAGTTAGTCTCCTCATAAGGCTAACGGCGTTAGGTTTCCTGACGCACTAGCAATAAAACCTGGACTTCACCTGCATTGTTACTGTTACCATACTTGTCTCTATTGTCTAACTACGCTTGCCTAAATTTAGGGTGCAGACATGAGTTGGACTACAGCGTTACCTATGTACGCAGGCGCGTTCTCCTGGACACTCATCTATGATACAATTTATGCACACCAGGTTAGTTAAACGGTTTAAAAGCGAATTATACGAATGTATGCAGAATTCACTTATAATATTTATAGTCGCTTATAAATGAGCAAGATACTGTTGTACTTAAATCCGCTACTTGCTACACTAACAATGAGAAATAAAAAGAAGGAGTGAAGTAAAATATTAGCAATTGAGGTATACTCAGTTACGTTTGAGTTTTTTAATTCGGCAATGTTCAATGTTACTAGTTTAAGGAAAGATACTGTAGTAATGTGGTTCAGCATTATGACTTTTTTATTTGACATTTATTATATGACAGCATTATACTTTACTTAACCTCAGACCGACGTTTTCCTGAATTTATACTTCACTAGTCGACAAGCACCGATTTTGTAACATTTTTTTAAATGTCGCAAAATGTAACTGCTTTATTTTATTTATATTTCTTTTGTAATAGTCCTTTCTAAAATGTTCCTTTTTTTCGTCTTGAATGACCATATTTTATTAGCTATCTCGTTGACGTTGCTAACGATCTCCCTGAATGAAAAATAAATATTGTCATACATTTTTTTTAATACGCTGTACCCGATTTTACGATTGGTTGTAGGATAAGAGAGACGATCTACTCGTAGGGATGAAGTCCACGGCACTGCGATTCGGTGCACGTACCCCTCTCTGGCTAGGTGCCTTTAGCACTTCAATGACAACTGGACTCATTGTAGCCGGCATCACTGAAAACATGGGCTGGCCGTATTATGCAGCTATAGCGGCTTCGTCAGCTCTTCTTACTAAGCAAGTGAGTTTTTGCTAGAATTTGGTCGGCAAAGGGACGTATGAATTAATACGTTGCCGAAGAGTTAGTTAAATCTCGTAAGAGAAAGGAGTTAGCTTGCTTGCTTTCCCTTATATTGCATATAGATTCGTATGAAGCATTCCTTGCTTTAGCTAGTTTTGAATGGACGCGCGAATTGTATTTTCAGTAAAGATCTCTACCTCTCTGCAATAAAATTTTGCACCAATACCCCAAAATATACAATATTAAATTTCCCTTAGAAATCTCATCATGAACAGAAAGGGTAATCATTTTTGTTCTGGCCAAAGTTAGTGGTAAGCTTGCAAAAAACCAGTGCCATCTCATGTAAGGTAAATATTTGTATCGTCCTTACCCATTATAGGGCATGGTATTATTCAGGTGTAACCGTTACAAAGGAAGAAAGGCAAAGATATGATAAAAAATTTACCCGTCAAAATTCAACCCTAATGCATGCAGTAACTTTGACCTTCGCAAACTTAATTCACGAGTTTCATTATTAATTAATTAATTAGTTAATTCACAGTGTATGTATTGCTGTTTCTGACATGCCCACAGGTAGCAACACTGAAAATCGATGATCCTGCTGATTGCGCTAAGAAATTTGTGGCCCATCGAAATATTGGACTTTTAGTACTTTTGGGCTGCATAGGAGGCAGTCTGCTTAAGAGCGTCTAACGATAGCGTTCTGTCTGACGTCTGTTAAGACAACGAATACCCAAAGAGCATTTATTGGGATTATTATTGTTATAATTATGCTTACCTGTTATATTATAACTATGTTGTGACTTTTACCCTCACGGTTGAAAATGACGGAGCTCGTGGCTGTTTTTGCTCTAACAACCCCGATTCGTTTATTAGGAGCGACAAAGATGCATTGAAAGGGTCAGTCTACAATGCGAAATGTATTGTAGACTCACTGCTTTCGTTCGTTTCTTGACCGAAACTGTTGTTTCTGCTACTGTCCAGCTAAGGATAATCTATTACGAGCGATAGATCATTTTGAAACGGCGATTTTCTGCTAAACACGCGTGCTGCTAACTATGAAAAAGCAAATATCCGTAAGGAGCGATTGAGACTGTTCCAGCCTTCTCTGTGCTTACAATGACAAGAGGCACAATGTGACACGCGTGATAAAGTGAGCCCCTCTAGTCATAGAATCACTCCGCGAATGAGAACATTCCAAGGACGGGTATCACTATGAGTTTTATTAATGTATTTATAATAACTGACTGTCACGAAAAGTAATAGATATTTAACGAGCATGAAATGCCCTCGATTAGACATAGCAGTTAAAACAACTTAAACGGCTTCACAAAGGCCTTTGAGGAATCAATGAAGGTGTTTTAAACACGGATGTGATAATAGCTGCGCTCATATAAAGATTTAGTGGATAAGTCGTAAGCTTTTGTAATAACTATATTTATACAAACACAGTAATAGAAGCACCCAGTACATCAGTAGTTCCTCTGAAAGTTAAATAGAGTCTTTTTACACTGACCGGCACTTCAATATGCGGAACAGACAACGAATATAGCAGTTGGTTGACAGTGTAACTGTGCTCACCAACTATCTACTTTTAAGTTAGCGTTAACCTGAATAAATGAAATCCTGAAACTTTTTTTCAAAAGTACCATGAATTAGTAAAATGTTAATGAAGCCATTAGATCAAAAGCAGATGATTAAGGTAGGTAAGTTTATCCTTTTAATTTGTTAAATGTCATATTAACTTTTGTTTGCAGTAACATATTGATCACTTACTTAATATGCTGAACGGTACATTTATTTCAAGTAGGTCAGGTTTTCTTTAGGTTGGCGTTTCTGTTTACAACTTCCATAATGGTCTCAGTGATATCCTCGATATCATTTTGCATCTTATAACCGTGAGATTCATAGGTGGTATATTATTTTTAAGAATTTTGTTTATGATCTTAATTAGCGCATCGTCAAGGTAAGGCTAAATAGGCCTGCCATCAGCCGTATGATTAGCTTTATATATCTAGTGAGATATCTGGTTATAATTAACAGGCATATTATTTTTGACCATTACAGCAAGTAAAGCGGCAAAGCATTGGTCCGTGCCGTTCTTGCTTACGTATTTCTCTTGTTTTATATTTTAGAAGCATATTTTCAAGTAACTTGTTACTTGAAACCGTATGCTACCGCATTTATTAGGGACCAACATCTTACACTACAATTAGCAAATGGATGAGGTGGAGAAAACGTTGCTTTTTGAAACCCGTTATTGCGCTCAATTGCGGACTTGATTTAAAACAATTATTATAGACAGTAAATAAAGTTTGCAAGCTCTCTTTTTACCACTGACAAAATAAGAACTTGTTTATATAGAAAATATCGCACACATCGGTTCGAGACTAGTTGTTCGTATCAGAATGCGTGCGAGACTGCGTTAGCGGCTACCAGAAGCTTATAGCTCATAATGTGATTTGACTGATCGCAAATGAAAAATAAAATTATCTACGCGTTTATACGACTTATTATTTTCCCAGAGGTAGGTACATCATAGGACGGCTCTTTTTTCATGTCATAGTACAATATTAAATTTTTTACTAGATGAAGCTCTGTTTGCTAGGGACGGCACGATCAGTATTAAGCACTCAGCTTTTTTGTGCCTCAACGAGCCGTTCTTGCCTACGACGTAAGAGAGGTTTGCATTAGATGTGATGTAGGCAATGAGGTATTACTTGGTGTATGTTTACCTCTTAAACGGCCTCTGACAACTGAAACTGAGAAAAACAAAGTTAATAGGCGGAGGCGGCCTTGGTAAAGAGGTATAGCGCAGCTTTTACACTGCAAGCGACCAAAGCGCCAAAAGGGTGCGCGTCTGCACCGCCCGTCATCATCATCTTCACCACCTTTGCTATGTAACAGACACACAGACAGACAAAGGCATATATAGAGAGTCAGTTCGTCTTCAGAACATAACACCAGATCGGTCGGTCTTTTTTTCTCTCTTCGCTGATAGCAAGGAAGAGCCTGTTTCCTTTCACTCTACTGTATGCTCTAGTGAACCAATCCGAATTATTGTGAGCACGTTTATCCGAGCACCTGAGTATGTTGCCCCGCCTCTTCTTAATCTTTATCACTGTTGAAGACTAGCGTTCTACCTGTCTTTACTCCGCATATGGCCTAAACGTATTCTTGTTACTGCGCTGGTTTGGCGTTTCGTGAATTTGCACTTGTTATCTGAGTGGCGGATCGTCTTCCGTTACTAAATCACACAAAGATCTACAAATGAGGCTACCCCCATGATGGTCGACGGGCCACGTTATCGCTAGCATTTCAACAATGAGACTATTCTACCAGGTAACTCCGGTTACTGAGTGTTTGTGGCTGAATAACGGTGAATGGTCGTTCGAGTGGTGGTATACACAAGTTCGTGTTGTATTTAACAACATGTCTGTTTTTTTTTTAACTAGCGAATCGCGTTTTGTTCTAAACATGTTTGCGTGACGGTGTATTCGTTGATATTCATCAGTATCGGAATTTTTTCGTACTCAGTTGCTACAACGGAAATCCTGCTGATGTTTAAGTCGTCGGGCACGTGAGTGCGCTCTGCGATGTTACGTTGACCCGTCAGAGTTGAACAGTCGATGTATCGCGGAGAAGGATGCTTCACTGGGATCGCCTCGCGATGGTGAGTTACCTGAAACGGTTCGATTATGCTATGATATACACCAATCTTCGATCAGGAATATAGTCAATAATTCTCAAGTATTTTAGATATCGCGATTTATAATAGGCAGTTTCCAGCAATCGCAGACAGATCACCGATGAGATCTTAAAACTTAGGATATGCGCAAATTTCAAAATCCGGTTTTGTCAGCGGACCGCTATAAGGGATAAATATCTAAATGAATAATTATAAGATATCCAGAGAGAGGGATGTTCGGTTTTATTCAGAAGTTACATAAATATGACTACTACTAAGAGAACTCGAATCTTCAGCAACAAGAGGGGACGCTCAGCACATTGGGATATTACTCATTTAGTTATTTATAAATGCCATACAACTGATAAACTTGAGTAAACATGACCAATTAAGAACACAAGAAGGTTTATAACATCAAAATATATTGCCTTTCATCACAATAGAGCTTTTGTCAATAGGAGGGATAGAAACGGGAAGTCTGAGACGTGGCTTTTTGCTCTCAGTGATGAACAAAGAATTTGAAATATGGGAACACCGTGAAGTTCAGACAAAGTGTTTTTTAAAAAGCATTTTTTTAGGTGCGCAATTGAACAAAATTTAAAGACGTAGAAAATGTATGCTGCGCAGATTAGCACATTTAATAGACTTTCATAGATTTTTTATTTACTGAAATAATCCGCCTACATATAGAGTGTATCTTAGGCCACATGTAGCTTTACGGGTTACATAAATACAGTAGAGATGTTAAGGGCTCTAGCTCCTCATGGCATCCAAGTTGTAATTTCCACTCACATCAACAAGACAGAAGTGGTGAGAGAGTTGACAGCCTGTTATGCTGGTTCTTAATTTTAATACAATAATTCGAAATGTAAAAGGTTTCTAGCGCATGTTGACATACCGTTAGTTAAAAATTCTTGTTCAAACGTTATACATGCGGCCAGCTTTTACCCAGCTGTTGTTTTTTTTCCAGAATATGCCCATTTACGCATCATTCCTGTGTCACTAATGTATGTGGCATGTTTGACATGGTGGACTCACTCAGAATAAGCCTGATGAGGCACGATTGTTATTCTGTTAACAGCAATCTGCATGACATATTCTATGGTTATCTGTAGGTTTTACGTATTCTGTGACACGCACTTTCTCGGAGAATGCCACAACCATAACAAAGGCAGTTTTCGCTCCGTCGAAAGCGACGTTCAAGTCCGCTGAAGGTCGGATAGCTATTTCAACCTAGTGGCGGAGATAGGCTGAGACCTGACTCTTTGCGTTGTTTCATCGTTGCCGATGGGTGCATTTCAAAAGTTATCCGATGCCTTCTAGCACTACGAATGCGTGCTCCTCTATGTAATGGACAATGTACAGTGAGACACTTAGGACGATACAGAAATAAATGCCATTAAACAAGCTGGAAGATAGTGTCAATTCCAAATGTTTATTCGAGCTGTTTGGTGATTTACATCGATGCTTGAACATGCAATCAGTTACGGTAATCTAATACCTGTGAGAGACTCGTGAAAGGGATACTTCCTAATGCCGTGGTAGATTCGCCAAACGAATGAAATCGGAAAAACGGTAAGCGCGTAAATAAATATTTAATAAACTGTATTGTCAGTTACAAGTATGCTATATGGGCGATTTGGGACTCTGAATGTAACTTCGTCTACGTCATCTGGGAAAAGTAAAACCCCGGTTTTCGTAGAACACAGAAGACGGTTACTCTTTCACTGTAAGTCGCTTCTCCGTCTGCTTCACCGGGCTATAACTAACTGACGCCGCAATGAATTCTGCGTACGATTTCATGCCATATCAGGAATTTCTGGTATAGAAGGTTGGACAAACCATATACATCTAAAGCGTTTTACTGGCAAAAAATGATCCGCTTGCAGCCTTTGAGTATAGACTATAACTTCCGAAAAGTCATATGCCTGCGTGCTTATGCACCATATAGCGCCTAGAACGTGCACGCTAGCTAAAAATTCGTTTTCATCCACAAAGCGGGCATCTAGATCGTGCGCAAGGTAGCAGTCGTCACTGCAATTGATTTCTGCATTTAACAGTGAAGATTTTTTCACCGCTGGAAAAGCAAGCATGGTCTGGCTGCTGGGTTCTTGAAATAACTCAAAAGCAATCAACTCCGATTGTGCATTTTATTTCTATTTCATATAGAAGGTTTCTATTTGAGTTTGCTAGAAAAGAAAAATTCGATTAACGGTAGGTTTAAACGTATTATATTTAGCCACTAGGGAACGCATTAAGAAACCAAAATAGTTAGAAATACATATCAGCACCTTTTTAATTAATTCTGAAATCCTTATTTTGGTTTGCCTCCCATCTTCTTCATAGAAAGATACTTTTGCCTCTCGATCGACTACGTACTCAGTAAGAGATAAATGCAACAATAGGTCAAACCGCCAGCAAAAGTATGTCTTAGCATATAGCTGCTATTTTGTGCGTATAATTACGGATACATGAAATGCATATGACATAAAGGAAATCGAAGAAGCATACCAAGCCTCCTAAAGAAGCAATGGCAAGACTATGTCCTGCATATTATCATGTAAAACGATTCCTATACGTACTACACCAGTATATGACTGTTTAGCTGTCCACGGCCTTTATAGAGGTCTCTGTGATAATTTAGTGGGTAACGCATTTGCCCCCTAATCCTAGGAACACGTTGTGGTCTAGCTTCAAACTCGGGCATAGACAGACTTCACTTCGTGTGAGAGTCAGCCGTCTATTTAATAAAACGCCCAACGGCAATATTGGATGTAAAACTTAAAACACAAAGGTCTTTATAGAAAAGCTAAGAAAGATTCCTGACCAGCAAACTGCACGACGATTCGGCCTGTTTGGTTTCATCACCTGCTTCAAAAATGTCAGTATATAATACCACTATTTTATTTTCGTATTTACGCATAAGTATTCGCAAGGATACTGTTTCTGGTAGACGGAACCTCCGCATTGAATCTTTTAGGAAAAGTGGAGTCTCCTACTATTAGTAGGTCAATTGACTCAGTGCAGTGAGCTGTTGGCTTAGAATTGGTTGGGAAGCCTTGACTTATACGCGGCCTGGACAAAGCATCCATCTCACGATTAAATTTTCCTAAATCAATAAAAGACCTTACTACACTACAGGAACATAAAGTAAGGCCAGTTTTAAGCGGCGATTCGAAGAATTGCTTCTTATCTCACTAGTAGCTTCTGAAGGTGGAACGAAGGTGGAGCAGGAGAAGGAAGATCAGTTCTTTGCTTCGTAGCACTACCGCATGTGCTGTCGCAGTAAACCCGCCTCGACAAAACCTTGTCTTCATTTTCTGTACATTAATTTAGAGTTTAAGTAAACTGTACTGGTCTTTAGGTGTGGTCAGAAACTAATGGAAGTGGAAGTGATTTCTACCAAATAGCCCCAAATCATCTGTACAGTACAGTGCGCCATCTCTCATAGGATAATGATTTTCACCCAGAAGGATCATTAATGGGCCAAGATTGTCCCCCCCCCCCGTCGTCTGATTGAAAAACCCCTGTTCCGAAATGCCATCGTCGGTGGTTGTTTGGGTCTCTTGTAGTATATGTAATGTGCACGAATTAATAAGTTATTAAATACGCCACTTGAAATTTCTGATTTATATGAGTAAGCCGTTAACTGATATAGCTAATCAGATACGTATACAACACAATTCTCCGTTATACCTTCGTATAACCTGAGCATTACGGTATTGGCGCGCACCTCCTGTCTTATGATTCGAAGTATCGAGAAAGAAGATGACGCATTTCGGACGTCAGCTCATGTGTAGGCCTTGAGGAGTCGTATTCCACGTTACTTCATTTACAGCTTTAACACAAACGATTCTGCTTTAAAATTATAGCTGTGTTTGTATTTTATATAATCTCGTTGTATGAATATCTGAAACAAGAAGCTATAAGAATGAATTATGACGGTTAGCGGAAACAGACAAACTGAAGAACATTTATTTCACTGCTCTCATTGTAATTGTCAGCGCGCTTCTGCCATTTAGTTTTTGTTACTATTAGATCTCAGGGTCTGCTGTCAATTTACCAGGGAAACCCCAACTAATTTTATCGATGAAGACGTCGAGACCGACTTTAAAGATCTTTTTTGCATGTTTAGTGCTGATTTATTTATGTACTTTAGTTATATCTCCTCGGATGTATTTTTTTTTATTAGAAAAGTAGTTTTACATAATAAATGTAATAAAAGATGGACGAAACGACAGACCGTAAACAAAACCGGCAACCTGCGTCAGTAGCTATCGATGAAAAATCAAAGTAACAAAGTGTAACGAGATTTCAAGTGTCTTATTTTAAGCCACAGTTCTAAAGATATCATTATGTAAACCCATTAAACTGGATCAAAAAAACCGCACTGATGTTGTTGGAGGAAAAAATGTCCATGTTCCTGCTTGAATGCGCACAGCTAGTTCATAGTAAAAGGTCAGTCGTTTCTCCCCAGTAATGTTTTGAATGATATCGCATCCACTGATTCGTTGTCGAAACATGTAGTGTGAAATATCACTTTTAGAAAACCGATTTATATCTGGTCAATGCCCTATTATAGTCCCATTTGATAGCACTTGTTTTCCACTCGCAAGGGAGCGTAAACCATCATCAGTGGTGTGATTCCTTTCTTCGCTGCCCGCTATTGTTATTCTGCGCTAGCAGACAGCAAAAGTATTCACCTACCACCATAACAAACAGAAGTCTGTTTGGACAGCCAGTCAGGTCAATGAGTAGTAAACTAACTAGCAAGTCAAGTCAACCAGGAGGAAGAGAGGGACGACGAAGAGCCAGTCGTCGCTAGCGGCAGGAGTCGTAGAGGTAACGTTAACAACGACCAGCGCAAAAAGATAGCAGTAAAAAGCTTATCATAATACACAGCATCTGTATAGAAAGCAACTGGCACAGTTAGATTACTTCTGCTGTTGATTGCTATGTGAATGAAAAGACGACAGTGGTATTTCGCTGGGTCGATCGCTGTTGACCGCGTTACTCGTTGATTTACTGAGCTGACTGTCGGTGAATATCGTTATTGTCGAGTATATTGATTGACTGGTTCTCTTCGGCCAATGTAACTTCAGCTGAGATACTGCTAGCTTCTGCCACTATTTGACCGTCTCCGTAGGTTCGCCTGTGAAAATTGACCCACTCTCTTCGATATATTGTGGATATATAGCCTGTAGGCTTGTGTATAGAGTTCCCTGTACACGTCGGACCTTTCACGATTTCGCACAAACTCTACGGCCAGCTGAACACTGACAGCAAAGGATAACTCGTTTGCAAATAAAAGAAAGAGTTTTCGGAAAAAACGTTCTAAAGCAGTAGGATCATCTAGCTACTGAATGAATAATCTACGCGCTTGATTGTGTGATCAATTTCGTAGTGTATGGGCTTGACTGCGCTACATTGTTTCGCGGTTTCGTCTTTTGGGACCTATTCGAGTACGTCGTAATTTACTGCACAATCACTAGATATAGAAACAAATTTGGTTTATGCAGCTGTGAGATTTATAAAACCGACCTGAACGATTTGCTATTTCTCTTAAATATACAACACATTTCCGCATATTGTCTTCGAAGATCTTATTTCGTTCTTCTTTGTAACTAATCTGCAGTCCGCGGTGTTCATCGATTTCGGACGCGACAGTATTGAACTTGCATCTGCAGTGAGTGCGTGTAATCAGATCTTTTAAGGGATGCCGTAGCCAAAACGGAAAGACGGGCTGGCGAAGGCGCCTGGGTGGGGGGGGGAATTAACGATGAACGCGTTTCGACGGGCTCTAACTGGAAAAAATGAGCCCGAGAACGGCTCTGATGGCGACCTGGCAAATCTGTGTCGAGACGATGAGTTAATCGGCGTTCTTGATTCAGCCCAGACCCGACTGGCTCTCGTGGAAGAACTCGAGACAGTGGTGAACGTAGATAATAGCCTCAACAATGTTACGGCTCTTGCCGCAACCGTACTGGGGGCCGGTGTCGGCGACGGCCCCGGGGGTCCACCACTTTTGGCCGCTTCAGCCGGACCCGTTGTTGTAGGGGGAACAGCTACAACCGGCCTCAAGGTCCAACACCAGCACCATCACCATGGATACGTCGGCGAAGATCAGCTAATTGGCGATGTCGCTTCTTCGGAATCGACTTCGCTTCTCGACGATTCAAGCGATGATAGTGGCGCAGACGAGAATAGTCCAGCACCACATTGCCATCAGTCAATGGTAGGAGCATCAGCTGACGAACCTGGAAAAGGTGCTACCTGGAAATTGTGCTGCGCGTTCGGCCTCTGCTTGTGCTTCATGATCGCCGAGATGATAGGTGCTTACATTTCTAACAGGTGAGTCAAGCCATCCTTTAGATAATCGGCAGAAAACATTTCAAATGTAACAATATGTGTTTACAACTGTCTGTAGAAAAATTATGACCGTGTTGAAAAAGAAATGAAAGGCTACTGCAATTTGAAATGTAGCACTGGCTCATTACTAAAGAACACGATGGTATTTCGATGGAGTTGTGCGAGTAGAACGACGTCATACGTACACAGGGAATTGTATGACTTTAATCGAGTTCGTTTTTCTTGGTTTGAATCGTATGTTTTCGATATCTCTTGAGCCAGTTTCTTTCTTTTAATATATTATCATTATTTCACAAAGGACGGTATTCAGTATAGAAAAAACATCATAGACTAAATGATAGCCCCCATTCCAATGAAGCAAACATTGATCTTTGATAATTTAAAAATATGTTGTGCCCTCACGTTGCAACTGGTTAGACTTATAACGATTTACCAGATTAATCAAAAATATTTTTATTCACTTTTGTATAGAATATATAATCTTTACCAAACATGTCTCTTTTTAGATTTCAATGTGCTTTTGTTTATGAGTAACATCGGGACGAATCCAATATAATGAAGTGATTTTTGACAAAGCTTTAGAACATTTGAAGGGACTCTCAGTTAATTCAGCTTTTCTAAACGCCAGGTTAGGTAAAAATGTTAGAATGCAGATATGTCAACAAGGAAAATTAAGTGCTAAAGCGTATAGCATGTGGGGGGAAGTTACACCGTTATGTAGAAAAAGGTTTTTTTCTTTGAATTCCGTTTTGTAAAGTGTCACCAGTTTTGGTGATTTAGAGTATTTTGACTGTGGTTATGCTTACGACTTACAGAATTCAACATATTCTAGTCTCATGAAAGTCATATTGTACGATAGAACTTACGTCCACTAAATAGAAAGAAATAAAAAATGATTTCCTATACAGAAATAATTTTAGTACGAATCGTAAATAATATTGGTTTATACTTATTTATAACGAAGTAATATACGAATTGTTATCTATCGAAGTGCCAAGAGATTTTAGGCAGATTTTGCCTACTTATTAATAGTTTAATGTTAAAGTATTTATGGCGCAGCTGTCAGCCTTAAAAAACAAACAACTGCGCTGCTCAATAAAACAATTCAGACTGTTTTATTTAGATATAAAATTATGGCTTTTCTTTAGGACTGCACCACTAAAATGGAAATCTATGAAGTCAGATTATGACCAGATACCATACGCTGTACAAATTTGAAGCTTCGGAGGGCTAGAGTACACCTTCCTATATATCAACAAGCTAAGATTTGTAATTTTCAACTTCTTTTCTTATAGTAAATTAAAGATAATGCGAATAGGCAATCAAATGAATCAATGACGAATTTACTTTTAAAATTGTCTATCACAATTAGAATTTTTGCACAGTGATTTCGAGGAGGAATTTTAATTAGTGTCTTATCTTTGGCTATTTATGCTGTTAATTAACCATCACTTTTTCGAAATTATTCATTCTAACGCTTGAAAAATAAACATACGATTTAATAATCGGGAACAGAACTTCTGTTTATCAGAGGCAAGAATATAGTCATAATCTGATGACCTCTAATGAATCTGAAATAAACTACGCTTTTTTTCATCTTTTTTCTTCTGAGATGAGAAATTTTTTTCATCTTACAACTGTTTGAATTTATATAAATAATACAACACATATAACAATAATTCTAGTAATAATAATAACTAGAACAAGTGGTTTGATTTTTAAACGAACTTTGTTTATATAAGGTAGCAATACAATAATAGTTTATTTATGAAACTGGTTCAGAGCCAAATCTAAAACAAATTTCCCTCTGGGTAACATTTGAACTGCAGTTTTTAGCTGTCTATCATCATTTGTATATCGTCGAATGCGTCGGGCTACATGATTTGTGTGAGCTAGGTAACAATTATACTGAAATTAAATGCTAACCTTTAAGCGCGATCAACATGAAACTTACCTCGACGTCATTTTCGTATTTTATGTCTGGCACGGGTTGATCTGATTATCTGTTATACAGCACGGCTATCTATTCGGATGCTGCACACATGCTGACAGATCTAACTGGGTTTGGACTGTCGATCGCTGCAATAATGATCTCCGCTCGCCGAAAGCCGACGTCGCGCCTTCCATTCGGATTTTATCGTGCAGAAATCCTCGGCGCCGTTGCATCCGTCCTTCTCATTTGGGTTGTGACAGGCATCCTTGTCTACGCTTCCATCAAACGCATCCAGGTGGCTAATTAGGCCGTTCTAATAACGGTTGTAAAATCTGACATTATCTGACGCACGTTTGATGTTACTGCAATGTAAATCACTTGAGAAGTAGTCTACATTTATCATTGTGTGACGTTTAGAAACGTGTTTGCGTCACCAGTTCAGAAATCGAACAAACATCTTAACACTTTCATATGAATAATCCCTCTTCAAAATTGAACTGATCCGTTACTCTATCTCTCTCTCCTCCCTCTGTCTATCTCCCGACTAAAGTCGTGTTCGAATCATTTTAGCGTTTTTGGGTACATTTTTCCAATATTCGCTTTTACCTTTCATTTCTGTTTCGTTTAGACGGACGATTTTGAGATCGACGCGAACACGATGATGCTGGTGAGTGCTGCGGGCGTCGTCATGAATGCAACTATGGCAGCCATCCTTCACGGTTCAGTGCCCTGTGTACTTAATATAAGCGGAGGCGGTCATTGCCATTCACATGGAGGCCTTTCAAGTGGACACGGAACTCATATTGGGCATGGAAACGTTGGTGAACAAGGCGTTGGCAGTTTCGGCGCTGGAGGAAACCGTGATAGAGGCGCGACTAATATCAATGTTCGCGCTGCCATGGTTCACGTGTTCGGTGATCTATTGCAGTCAATTGGAGTTCTTATTTCAGCCTATCTCATCAAGAACGATCCCGCCTTGAAGCTGGCCGACCCTATTTGCACGTTCATCTTTTCAACGCTCGTATTAGCCACCACCGTTGGTATTATGCGTGATGCATGTGCTATTTTAATGGAGGTAAGTCGATTGTTTTTTTTATCGCTAGACTATTTTATTAGATGGTATAGTACTAGAAATATACATTTATGGTGGAGTCACACACTGCTGGTATGTTTTATGATTTTTGTACAAGGGTATTGAAATGTCTTAGTTAAACAATGTAGACGACTAAGCTGATTTTATTCTAAGTACTCTTTCAAAATAATGTAACCGCCTTATGTTCTCTTACGGCCTAGTTCATCAAAAGAGCCAAGCTCGACTAAAAATCATTCGATTTCAGGTTATCACGTTCTTCTTGTAATTGAATGATAAAAAGGGGACTATATTAACATAAGACTTGCACTGCCAAGCTCTTGCACACTTACAAATTAGCAATGATTTTAACTTGAGGAAATGCCCTTTAATAGCGCGTTCTTTTCCACTCAACAGGCGTTCCCTCGAAAGCTGAACTATGCAGCAATCAGGCTTGGCCTTGAGGCCGTGCCTGGCGTCCGACACGTGCATAGTCTCCGCGCTTGGAGTCTATCAATGGAACGTATTGTGTTCAGTGCGCATCTTGCAGTGGACGTTCCAACTGATCGCGACATGGTAATGCGTGCCGCCCAACGTCTGCTACGAAAACGTTTCCGGCTATCAGATATTACCCTGCAGATTGAAACATATGATCGACAAGCAATCGCGCTCTGCGAGGATTGTCAGCTTTAGCAGCGCGTGAAGCGGAAGAGGCGAAGAGAAGCAAATTGCGATACTTCTCTGTTGCGATATGTGATCCAGCTAACGTAGAGGGAACCAGCAAGCAATGGTGATCATTTCAATGATAACTAAAAGCTGCAATAATATATGAGGCCAAAGCCCCGATGAAAATCTGTTACTTTGGGCAGAAGCAGATATAATATTCGCTGCACTGGATATACTTGCCCGCTGGGCAGAAAATCTGCGAAAATCTATTACAAAGAAAATCAGCAAAATCGCGAGCAATCTGTAAAAATTGTTATTCAAGTACATTGGCAGAATCTTGTCTTTCGCAGTGTTTCTTCATATAGAATCGTTTTCGGGAGAAGATCAAGATGCTATGTACTCAACTCACTCATCCAGTTAGCTTTACTGCTTCAGCTAATGCCATATTCGTAAGGGAGACGAGTAAATTCAGATTATTATTATTATTATTTACATGACGTATTTATTACTATCGTTAGGCACAGACAGGCGCTTGTTCACCAATGATTGAAGGTTCTGCGCTGCAAACAAAAAAGCGGACATTTCATAAAAAGATGTATTTTAACTATTTGTATATGACTGAAGTGACGTAAGTGTTCACGCGACTAATCATAGTAGCGACAAAATAAGTGTATAGGATCTGATGATACTAAAGGAAACAACAAATGAGCATGAAGCTGTTTGGAAAAAATGATTGACAGCATGGATCCTCTGTACGTCGAAGAAATATATCGAGTTTAAGCTCATCTGAGATTTCAACCGTGGCAGTTTGTGCAACAATTAAAAAAACGACTTCGGTCTTCCAGACCAGGTTTTCTGAGCTACGCCGAAATAGGCCCGAAATGAAGATAAAAAGAAAAACCGCACAAGAAGACAGAAGAGAACGTATCATCACGCAGTTGTCTATTATTTAGTTGGGCATGTTGTGTTTACGGCTATGATGGCTGTGCCTGATAATAATAATAATATGCGTTTTATTAGCATATGTATTAGTCACCGCCGGCCGTAATTAAACCGAAAACAAGATAACCAGCTAACGTACATATCATGCAAACATAGACCGCGCACTGTACTGGATATTCGCGCTGCTTGATAGCGTTGGAAACTAGAGCGAAAAGAGATAAACATCTTGTGTGTAGTACACTTTTGCTGTATGAAGACGCAAATATATAGTCAGATAAAGAGATAATAAATAATGGGTGCGGCGGAAAAGGATAACAGAGGAAGCGCACGGTGGGGGTGGGCCTCTTTTGCGATTGATTAAAGGTTTGTGTTCATGTGACTGTGTTCCAAGTGGCTTCGGCTTGGCTCTGCGTAGGTGTTCATTTGTCGGTTGAGTCTAGTCTAGAAGTATGTTCGCATAGAACAATGTCTGAAATGTCGACTCGTTCCTAAATTGTACCAGCCGTTCGGTTTAGATATATTTTTCATTAGCTAACTGGGTAGCTATATTTTCCATTAGCTAACTGGGTAGCTGTGTGTCGAAAAAGTAGGTAATAATGAGGCGCTTGTGCTGTTGAGAAGCTTGGTTGTGCCTTCCGAGGCGGACTCTGGTAAAAACAAGCCAATGCTAATGGCTTCTGATAACATGTGTTCTTGCTACGAGGCAAAGCCACCTTTAGCCAGATGCTGAGGGTTGTAAACTCTTGGCCTGTTTGTGCGACAGCGACACTGGCGGCTTAATTGAGTAGGACGTAACTATTTTTATTCAATTTACCTTTTCCTCCAGCCTCGTCATGGTGTATTCGCTTCTAAATTGAATTGAGATCACACCCCAATGATTTCATTACGTGGAAAGAAGACAACGTTGACGAAAATGGATTAACACTAAGCGTAGGCAAACTCTTTCAAGACATTGAGTTACTTTTTGACGCCCTATCTGAACAATAAAATAAACTTGAATACCATGGGCAGGCTAGAGAAAAGAAGCAAGCATATATATATATATATATATATATATATATATATATATTGTCAAGCGCTTTTTGTAGACTTCGCATTTTTTTTACAAGGGTTCTAACGAATGACAGTCACAGGGGCTATCATACTCAAGAACATTAACCTTATGAAGCAAAACAGTAAGCTGATTGATCATAAACGTTGACTACGTTTCGCACATTACAAACTGATTATTATGTCCACCTCTGAGACGAACATTATAACCATACCTCAAAGAGAATAATAGCGGCTTCCTTAGACACATTTGTAAGATAAAGCTCTAGCTTAAGTATTGAGCCGTATATTTATATACTTTTGCTACATAGAATTATATACCTGCGAATGGTCCTCAACCGTATGCACATGTATCAAATATTTCGGAACTGATGAAAAATGTAACTGTGTGTCATCTGTTCTATCAAGCTGTCGGAATGTGTGCGGTTTTTCGTTTTTAGCGGGGGACAATTGGTCTCATTTCTATTTGTAGACCATAACAGTTGACTTTCAAATGAGACAACAAAAAAAAAACTACAATGGCAGTAGCAATAATGGTAGTGTCATAATCCGTGCGCTGCGATACGCGCTGTTGTGAGTCATCCAGGGGGTAAAAAGTTTCGAGGTGCTCCAGGCTGTCTGCTATAGCTTGGGGTGCTTTCTGCAGCAAACATTTAGTGACATTGGCGGTCGTTATGAATGTTTAAGCGCGTAGTTTTCGGTAAACGTTGTCAACTGCCCGTATCACACTGCTTAGTATCGGCCGTTGTGCCGCTCGATACCGTTTTTGTTGGATGACAGAACACCTCGTTTACTTTAGGTCTCTCGAACCTGCCAAATCGAAAACGATGTTGTCATAGACTAATCTATTATGCTGGGTTGTGGGCGCTTTGAAACCATTTATTTTTATCTTTTTGTAAGGCGCTTATGCTCGTTGGAAATAGGACATTTATCAGCAGGAGCTATGTTAGCTCTGACCGATGTATTAATATATTAAGTACAATTTTATGGACTGTTCACATTTATTAGTTAGATGATGCGCTGTGCAAAATCATGCAGTCTCATTAAAATAATGAAAACTAGCAGCTGTAATTCTTATTATAGCCTGCCAGAAATAATTGAAGCGTCTAGCTAGGAGGTGAAAACACACATTGCGAAGGAATCCATATTCATGACTTTAGTTTTAAGTATGAATTATATCAACATTCATATGCTATGAATAAATACGTAATGTAGACCGTGTTTCTATATAATAGATTTAACCATACACAACAGCCAAGTAATTAATCAACAACTGAACACTTAATTCACGAAGTCTATCAACTAGTTATTAATAGCAAGGGTGATTATGGTATTGTTAACATTATGTTCTTCCTATCCTATAATGTCAGTAAGCTGTCATTGTCATTGACACTTCATTTGAATCAGAGTATGAAAATATCGTTTTGCCAGTATTGCCACGCTAGATGACGGTACAGCCTTTGTATAGAGCGCGAGACATACACACCAACTATATATATATATACCAGTATTGAGTCTAACATTGCTTGGCAGTTAGTCAACTGTGATCAACCAGACCTAGAGGAATAACGCCACGAAGTAAGCTGAAATATGGTGAAGCTTCCATCTTTTGTGTACGAATAAGCGAAAACACATTTTAGATCCAAGATCATATACATCGATAAGATTTTCCACATGGCAAAATCGAATGATAATAATAAATCATGTGCAACGTTGTCGTGCTATATCCAATACGATTTAAACCTACACAATCGACCACACACGCCTCGACGTACAGTTCAACTCAAACAACAAATGTGTGGCGAAGATTGACAATCAGATACGCCATACTAGAAAAAAAAAAAAAAAAGATACGATCTGCAATTGACATCTATTACGCTAGATCAAATAGCTGAAATAAAGAAGGGAACGAAGGAAGATGTACAAATAACGACTATTCGGTTATGATGATGTCAACCGTTAGCGATTTTTTGATGTGATGAATGTTACTTGCTGCATAGTGAAAAGCATGTGACAAGCATCGATACATTACTGTCGATATGGGTACACACATACAGTTAAGTAGACGTGTGTAAACATGATAAAATTTTAATAACGGCACTGAAGCTGTAAGGAATAAAAGGGACATTCTGAGGGGGCTTATGGGCGATAATTCAATAAACGGCTTCAGCCCGGCCGCCAAGCGAACACGTTCGCTCGGCAGCTACTAAGTCATTAGCTGGTAGGATAAACCAGTTCGACGAAGAGTTTGCGCTGACAATTTATACTTGGCAAATGGGCCACTAGAAGAGGCTACTTTTCCGTACAATGCACGCCGACCTGTAAATATATGGGGTTGTAAATGCTTAGCCTTCATATAGATTCACACCTTTTCATGCGGTGACGAAAGTGTGTGCAAGTAGAATTCCATAATTAGACTTTATGACAACAGAGTGGATACACAGCAAGTTTGACCCAAATTGAAAATTAGTAGTAGAGAACAGGCAGTTCTCAGTAAACCGGTGGTCGGAAGTGTTAATAAGTGCTCCCGATTGAATGTCAGTCAACATAAGAAAGGCGCATTGAAGGTAATAATAGTGATTACGGCATATGTAACGACGGTGGGTGTCGACGATGACAACAGTGATTTTGCTTACGACCACAGATACAAATAGAATAAAACATGAGGACTATTAGGGTTCGAGTTTTTTTTCTCTATTGGGGCTTATTAGACTACTGTTTGCGCCGAGTTACAGATATACTGAGGCATCATACACTATTTTTATTAAAAAAAACGATACGTATAAGATAATATGTAACTCTTATACTTACTTTTAGACGATAGTCATTTCACTAATTATTCTTTTTCTACACGTTCAACGTTGTATTCGGGTGATATGCCAGTTCTTATCAATGATATTATGCTAAGATATTAATAATATTCCACTCCGTATGAACAGTCTGATATTGTTTCAATGAAACTCCTAGTTGGATATGTTTGTTTATGACTCTTCAATTCTCAAAAAAGTTTATTATTATGTTTTTTTCTTAAGACGACGCCCTTTCCTCGGACTACATATTAAATTTAGATACTGTTATTTGTCAAAGGAAGAGTGTAGCACCTGTCCTATAATAATTAGCCTATAACAAAGGCTTATGCCTTGTTTAAAACGTCGATAAATAAGAAGACATTTTACTGTGTAATGTATTCACCAGCCGGTGTATTTGTTGTGGTTCAGTCTATACGGCGATCAGCCCTCTATGTAGATCTAATTTTGCTTCGTTAGAGGAAAATGACTTCCAATTCGATTTTGAAGGCGGTAATTTTCAAAAAATAACGACAAAGATCATAATTAAAAAATAGCAGTGCATCTTTGATGTTGCCACTATTTCAGAATTAGTCAATCATGATTCTGATAACCGTAATTGCTTTTAATGACGAGTCTAAATTTTGCCGATCCCACTGCGAATCAGAAATTTGCGATTCAACGGTCGTACCACCCGGTAGCAAAATACGACCATTTCCAATTTACCGACGTGACTCTAATACAAAACTTCTATGTATAATATATCTCAAAACATAATATGTTTTTGAGCTAGAGAACTGAGTTAGTGGAAGCTAGACTCCCTTAGGAACGGATGAAGGTTACTTTGTTTTCAATTGGATCCATTAGATTTTCTAAAACGAACGTATTCTACGATATGCTCTCGGTGTCAAAGTAATCAGTTACTGGTAGCATCCCTGTGATGATAAATCGATAAAAGCTCTAGTATAATGTGTCCATATACACAAGTTTCCCCTGCAACGAGAACTTTATGTGACCTCTCATTTTCCGACGTACATGGTGAGGATTCGAAATGAAACTGTGAAAACCTTCGGGCTCCTTAACCCTAAAGCTTCTGATGGGCGTTTTTAACCAGGCTGCTGTTATCTCGTGTGTGCTGGCGTTACAGCCGTACAAATTATAAACATTAGGTCGTAAACGAAATAGGTTCGGTAAGATATTTTCTAAGCTCCCCGTAGTACTAGGTACAAGGAGTTACCCATTCTTTTTTTCTTAAACAGAAGCTTGCCAATCGTGATTGCTCCACACAGACGCTAACCATTTAACTATAACTTTTTGCTGGTTATCATCAAAGTAGACTCATGCGGCTATCATCGATCTCCGTAATAAGATTTTCCGCTGTTAGACATTCTCCTAATAGTATTCGTTCGCTATTTACAACTTTTAAGATTAACTAGCGTATACTGTACCGTTATCTTTCAAATGTGTATGAGTGTAATTGATAATGGGGAAGATAGAGCTATATGGGGTAGGAACTATATGGGCCCGTAGAAGTATTTTCGTTGCTAGATAATCCAAGCCATTCAAAACTCAGCATTACACTGCACCATAAAGCCCCATGGAGATCTATGGCGGACGAATCATAATTTTAACCTGCCTAATTTGGTAATAAGTTATTATCAAGCATCGTCTTCTTTAGTAAGTCTACGTATTATACATTTGGAACCAGGTAAGGGAGTGCTTCAGCTATACGAAATATCTCGACATCCACTGGAAGTGCTGTGGAAGACACTACAATATATTTATACTTAGCAGTGTCTTCAAATCTTCTAGTACGGATATTGATACAGGCCGCACAGTTTTTGTTTGTATAGTTTCTTTGTAGTTTGACTACGCACCTACGACGCAATCTGCAGATAGTGTGAGCACGGCAGCGGTGCAAGGACTCACCTACTTGACAATAAATTGTCTTACCCGAAACTTTTACTGAGGAATTAACCTTGGCAGGATGATATGAACGTTTCGGGACTCCATTGTAGATGTCCCAACAATGTGCGATAAAGATGTTGAGAGTACCTTTGGCAAGTCTTCTGATCATTGTTCCGTAATACATGAGCTAATGAAAGCTATCTCAGCAAATTAGTTCTAATCACTCATGGTAACAGACATTCTCCTAAAAGCTGACTGTTACGTTAGTAATTTCCTGCTGTTGTTTTCAGTAGTAGACTAGCCAAGGCTATGATGGAGCGTCGATTTCAATTCGAATGACGTACAGAATCAATGATGTTTGACATGCCCATATATGCGTATAATACGCCCACATAGATCGACCTGTCGAAGTGACCGGGCATTAATTACCGAATAATAAAGTTTGGTATCTTTTTCTAATTATGAAAAAAGCACACCATAATTAACATTAAAATGTTTTATCTCCTTCCTGTATTTTAATGGAATGGCCGACAGAGTCTGGTGATAAACTATCAAAGTTGTTGAATACAAATTTATTGTTCGATTTGAACTCTTAGTTCATATCTTCCATCGTCATTATTACGCCTCAGAAGAATAAAACGGTTACACGATCGCTAAATATTTGCTTTCTTGTTGTTTATCCGGTTGGTCAACAGCAGAGCTCTCAACACATATGCAACCTGCTGTTTATATGTAGGAACTTCAGAGAGCCATCCTTGAGACGGTCATAGACTATGTCTGAAACAATGAGGAATGTTTCTGTGCACGCTTCTGATAGGACAGGATGAATCACTAAGTAAATCTATTTGAATGACATTTAAAGGCGCACAAGCGACTAGGCCTTTGGCAAAGTGCGATTCTAATTGTAACTTTCTCGAACAAGTGTTGCATTTACCACTGAAACAGAACATCGTAGAAGCTCTTCCCTGCAGTGAGCAGTATCGCACAGCTTTAGGCCAGCTACTGACAAGACATGGGTAAACAATAGGGGAAGGGAGTAACGAAAGGTCGATGGAAAGGATAACACGAAAGTCTATAGTTCGACCCAAATAGGCTTGTTATGCAAGAAGCTATAACTACGTGGGTAACATCGTTTTAAAGATTTGATTCTCCCTCTATTTTTCTCTTCACCTCCTTCCGGTTGTTTATAGAACAACGAGAACGAATATTTTACAGTGATTTGCAAATATATTATATACTTTGCTTTCACATAAACTGTGTCATTTATGTTGCAATCAGTTAAATGTGTAAGAAGTGGTTCTCTGAGTATTGACATGATGTACATATGTACAGGCACATAATTCATAAGTAGTTCTTGTCGATAGTTATTTCTGTCAATTTCTGTGAAAATCAATATCTGAGCTGTTAATGGTACATTCCATAGTCTGCAGTTTATCTGCAGATGTTTCTGACTTATGTTTTGTAAGTACAGGTGTATTATAAAGCTGCATTTAAGCGAGCAGCTTTTGATAATACTAGTTAGTTTTTTACGTCATCTTTTCAATACCTGAGGATGAGTCTGTGCAAGACTTCAAATAGTAGAATGAATTCATGAGAAATACTTATGATCGTTAACAAAGTGAGGTTTACTTTGTTTTTGGGTAGTGGTTTTCGATGAGATGAGTTGAATATTTGAAATGTGCGGCGTGGTCCTTTCGCCCCCCTCGTGAAGGCGCAAGGCTATTTCCTTAGGGCCACGAACATCCGCGAGAGGGTGCTGTGAAGGAACACGATGGTGTGGAGGGCCGCGCAGACAGAGGGCCTCCTCCCTGTGCTGCTAGCAGTGGTCCACCGTGTGGAGCGAACAAGGGTGCCTGTTGACTAACAGGCAGCGGCAGCAGCATCCTAATAGAGCCCCCCCCCCCCCCCCCTCCAGGATGAGGACCTTCGCGCGCACATGATTATGTACGTAGCGCGGGATTGCGGTAGCTAATAGTGTTTACGGCAAATGACGTCTTAAATATGAGATCAATTTGCGTAGTAGTTCCGATTAGACTCGTCAGTCGTTTTATTTCCTAAAGCGGTTGTTTTTTCTGGTTTCTTTTCTGTTGCAGGCGCTCCGGCATGTCCGACCTACTCGATCGAGGGGGGGCCAAGGCGGCAGGCCCACCGGGTGGCCCTTTAAGGGCCTCGGCAGGGGGCGCGGCGGTCGTTGGCAAGCGGCAGCAGCAGCAGCCGATCCCCGAATCGATTTTAAGGACTCCTCGCTTACCAGCTGAGGTAGTTTGCTGTGCGAAGATGGCGGCCCAATGCCACTTCGCTGGCTGTGGTTGCGACTCATCCCTCAAGGACTGTGTAGCTAACATGCGCCGGCCTACAGGAGGACATCCCCCGACAACCGGGGGGCCCTGCACCAAGGACCAGTGCGGTTGTCCCTCACAGTGGCTCCATCGGATACTTAACGCCAAACGCCCCGCCAAGGGTCTGCTCAAGCGAAGAGATCCTGTCACAGGTGAGCCCCGTCTATATGATGCTTAGATGTTCTCCTCAGTTCGAAGTATGATCATACTCGAATAGGGAACTGTGCGCGCTAATATCAAACCAACTGAGCACATTGCCAGTCGGACCGGCAAAGTGGCCACTTCGTGAGGCAGAATGCTTTATCACTTCATTTCTCTTGGGGGCGGGGGTGCAGAGGATGCCGAGGAATGGCCTGGGGGTGGCCGGGCAGGGAGCGTAAGAGCCAACAGGGCCCGAATCACGCCTGTCAATTGGACTTTCTTGATCCGGCACTCGACTGGCTATTTGTCATTCATTTAACGCCCATCAAGTCGAATATCGAAGTTCGCTCATTTCTGCGATGGCGATCATATATTCGTCGACTTGTCGTTTGGTTGTTACTTCACTTCTTTGCTTCACTTCCACCCTGACGGAAACTGTGTATTTCTTTCGGTAAATTTGTCTACGTGACTTGCGTTGCCTAAATGGGAGTATGATACTAGGTATTCCTGTAAATGGTAGTTTGTTGGGGTGGCAAAGATGGAGCCGCTTGTGATTTTCGCATCCAAATATTGTGATATAGCTAACGCAGTTAATTTTCTGAGAGAAAACAATTGCACGAAAACAATGGGTAAAGCATCTCCTGTAACCGTTCTAGGGAAAACTCTGCAGGGCAGAGTGGAACTAATATTATAACCCCGTATTTTGCTGATACATAGGTAATAATAGCTATGCGGTAATAGCTATAATGTGCGGTTAGTTTATACAACGTCATATAAGATGGCAAGACAAGACGTGTTGCATCTCTATTATAGATGGACGCTTGATGTCGCTGGACTCTAAACCCTCTCTTTATATCATATTAGAACAGTATCATTATACTTGAAAAGTGATACATTGCTTTTACGAAATCTACGTACAGATTCAATTCAATATGCCTTTAGTAGTGAAGTGCTACGTACATTGTGGCAGTAAACGCACGCCAATGTGTGATATTTATTTTCAACACGACGACAGGGACCCGCTTAGAATAGCTGATTCTTATTAAACGATGGTTCGCGACGCAAACGTGCATGAAATCGTTTTGTAACAACTATTCTTAAGGGTCGTGCAAATTGCTACGTTCATGGTGGTGTGAACGTTTGTTCCGCCAGTCTACGGTCAAATGTTAAAATAGAGAATGCCTCGTTCTAAATTGCTTCTTTAACAGAGGACAGTGAGAGTTCTTGCATTTTAAAAACATCTCTTCCCATTACTACTACTACTACTACTACTACTACTACTACTGAGTACGAAGTCTACATAATGCGATAGTATAGAAATGAAGTGCTTGAAGAAAATGTCGCTTGTTCAATCAATATACAGCATACATGATGAATACTGATTATTAAGCCCGAGAAACTGTGCCACGTAGTCATGCAACGAACCCATTAGGTGTTAAAGAAAGATTTCCTTTTGAAACCATTTCGGCATATGAATACCGAAAACTGAACTTTAAAAGAGTACAATTAAACATCAGTAAAACTAACCGCGTGCACCTGTAGAATGGCGTTGATTTTTCTCAAGGAAATTTTTAAAGATTGCGTGTCCGTACTCGTGCACGGAGACAGAATTGGCAATTTACACTGCAGCAATATGCATTGCAATCCGTACCTTATTGAGTCCTGCGTGCCTTACGAATTGAAGCGGTTTTTTTAGTGCAGATCTACAGGCTCATCGCCATATTGCTATGATTATGTCATTCGGAACAACTATAGATGACAACTTTTTGAGGCTGTCGATTTCTGGTTTATTAGTCGACCTTTAGGGGGTGCGGGTTGTCAGAGAAGGGTGGCTTTTAAAATCGAAAGGCATTTCTATCCAGTCACTAGTTTGGTCACTTAATGAACGTCCGTTCAGCTCAAGCCTTGTTTTGTCGGAGTTCGATTCGATAAGAATCAGCTATAGTGTAACGTTGCGCGTAAGTCGACGCTTTTTACGTCTGCAAAAAGGACATCACTTGCGGTGATTGTTTTGTAATGACGTCGCCTTATTGAACTAAGTGTAAGGCAGTACCAAACATTCCCAGTTTATTTAAAAAACTCGTAGCCAAGTGCTTTCCCTCGAAATAATCATTCTTTTACGATGTTTGAAGGAAATATCCTGCAGACTTATGGTGTGTGTTTTTCGATATGCTAACTTTCAACAGTTGTACTTTTTCAAAGCTTTGATTATACACCATTCAGTATATTAGCTAAATATGGATACTGATGTGACCTCAAGACTTTGGCTACTATATGTGTCACTTACAGCGTGTGAAACTTGCGAACTTAACTTTGCTTTATAACCACTGTAATTTTATGTCATATATAACTCTGAGAGGTCACAAGAGGGCGAACTTTAGATTTTTCCTGTTTACGATCTTTTCGATTCGGTTATTGTACTTAATTAGGCATGTAATTTCGATAGACTACTTTGAGTGAAGCTGCTGTGGAGGACGAGCGACAACCAAAGTAATCATATTTGAAAATTAGCCTTAGCTATACCAACGGGATAGCCTGTAAGCCAACAAATTTCAGACGCCAGAATGCATAAATTACTTTCTTCTTTGTAGAGGGCTAAAATTTCTCCGAAAGAATGACCTTACGAAGGACATATTGGCTGCCGCAGTCGCCCAGGTGTGACGGGACATCTCTAACGATATGGAGGGTGACAATATGCATGAAGGTCTAATGTGACCGATGAATTAGAGAGGACACAACAATTCAAATCATTCGAACAATTATTGAATTCCAATCAGGGATCGCATCCAAGACTTCATACCTGGAGAGTTTTCCTTTGTTTGTGTTAAGCAAACGAGCTATTAATCCATAGATGGGCAGCCTAACAAATAATCATGAGCCGCCAAAGAACCAATTAGGTCAGTGCTAATGCCTCCTTGGGCAATCGCTTGAAGAACACATATCAATAATATTCATGTCAAACCTGAGTAAAAAAGCTGATCCCCACTGAACATTTTACTGAAGAGATTCAGTTTTTCAAGTTATCTATGCAGAGGTGGTTACTTTTGAAAATCTACAGTAGCTAAATCTCTAATAAGCTTGAATTTTCTTAAGGTAAATGCATTTCTCTTTTTAAATCACAGCAGGTAACATTATAAAGTGTAGGCGTTCATGTATTGTTTATGAAGAAGGTAGGTGGAGCTGATCGAATCAGACTCTTTAAAACTATGAACGACTACTTCTACTCTAAAATCGTTGCGGTACGAAAATTTACTATGCACGTATTGTTCTCACATCAAGTATAATTATGATTTGATCAACCACTGGAGGAAAAAGCAGTGGGGGCTATAGGGAAGAGGTGAGCAAGCAGCTGGAACGTCGAGGTTATACCGAAAACTAGAGTTCCTTCTCCGAAAAATACAACACGTCTTTCCCATTTTATTTATACTGTTAATTCGTTTCCAGCTGGCTTCATAATATATATTTCTACATCCGCTGCTAAATGATGATAAAAGACATATTATTTGACACATTAGGTTAATAGGAAATTTCTGCAATTTTATTAGTTGGTGTAATTTCATCTGTGGCAAATCTGTTTGTAGAACGCTTCATATCTTTCACAAAGTTATTGTGATTACATTTTGCTGTGAATGGAACTTCAGAACTAATTCATCGCAAATTCATTAAAGCTTTGAAAAAACGCTCTCTCAACCGCTTGATACTGCTACTGGGAATAATACGTATACAATACTCTGAAGTTTTGGATCTCAGGATTGGCTTTATCGTGCACCAGCTATTTACGCATGACAAGGCTCACAGCAAGGTGCTTTATTTTTGTGTAAGTATGACGTGTTGACAAGTTTGTTGAACATCTGGAGTTTTGTTAATATTAAATAAGTTCAAAGAACTGAAATAAGAAGCTTTGAATGGCTTTTTTGTTAGTAGTTAAACATACTTTATAAGGTAGTTTGCGTTTTCTTTTTTTTTTTTTTTTGTTATTCAAACGCAGAAGTAGTAATGCTAGCTTCTACAGAGTTGTACTACATTTTCCAGTATATTAACAATTTTGGAGACTGTTGGCGTTCTCTGTAGGTGGCTACACAGCAGACACCGAATGCTTGTCCGACAGATGAGATCGGGTCCCTCTGCCGTATTTGAGAAAAGTCTATCATGGCGAACGTTTTGTTACTCTACCTTTATATGGCCACAAAGACCTCTATGGAAAACCTAGGCAAATGGAAGCAACTGCTGAACTGACATAAGGGACATTTCATAAAGCGATTATAGCACAGGGCCCCTGTGTCGTAGTAAAGGCTTGCCATTTCGATGAGTATAGTGTATG
Source organism: Varroa jacobsoni (assembly GCF_002532875.2). NCBI lineage: Eukaryota > Metazoa > Arthropoda > Arachnida > Mesostigmata > Varroidae > Varroa > Varroa jacobsoni. The sequence goes on along the minus strand of NW_019214376.1, from coordinate 354,411 downwards.
TAAATCCTCACAGGGTCTTTTTCTTCTTCTTCTAATTATTAGCAGCAATATAGAGTAAGTCGAACTTTTCTTGGGTTTTATCGCTTATCTGTATCTGTACTGCCTACCGAATCGTTGCTAGGCGTTAGGGAGAACTATACGAAGTCGGAAATCCTATGAAAACAAAGCAATATCCCTATCAAAAGAGTAGATTTACGAAACAGACTTATGTATAATTTTACAGAACATTTGCCACATAAGCTCTAATAATTAGTATTCAAACGAACTATCTCATCAAAGCAATCTGAAAGTATAACATATATTATTTAGTTCTTATTTATTAAGATTGCACGCATTTTAGGTGTTTTTTTTTTTTTTTTTTAGAATAATTTTGTAGAACGAGTACTTTTTTATTGATAGGGCTCCCATCAGGACACAAGATTATCTCTTTCATCAAAGTATATATATCAGATTTATTCAATACTGAGTTTCCAAATTTCAATTAAGCATGCATTATTTAATACCTTGATCTAATCGCTTACAGTTCGATAATAATACTCGCCGAATTTGATCTACAATCAGGCCAAAATAGATCGCTGCTATAATAGTCCCTTTCTGTACCTACATCCCTAGCTTTGAACAAAGAAGTTTAATCCACACGTAAAGCTAATCGGCCTATTCTTAATTCGCTCCTTTTCTTTGACGTTGCATGTATGTACTACTACCTACCCATAGATGTTGTGTGAATTTTTCTGTGGAAATTTAAGAAAAAAAAAATCAATTAACGAGTGATTCAACATTTCGTTAAAAAAGCTTAGTGCCTCTAAATAGTATTTTATTTGCGTGATCAAAGACGCTAGACCATTGAAAGTCATTACAGTAATAGGAGATAGTATATGGAATATTTTTTAACTGTTCCACAACTTCGCAGAAAGCGAATCAAAAAAATTGAAAAAAAAAGAGGTGGATGGGTCAGACTATTGTTTTTCTTTACTTGTTTGTAGACTAGTCTAGTTTTATCTAACGCGTCTTGCAGGGGCAAGCAATGGTCATCGGTCCAAGAGTGGATCCCGCTCTTGAAAAACATTGCCGTAAGGGCGCTATTAGGTATATGATACGAGGCACGGCTTTACCGTCATGACTGAGGCGGTAGCTAAGCTGGTGTTATAAGCCAATTTTGGATAAGTGGGTCGAATCTGCTCATCCTCGTACAAATCTTTTTAAAAAAATTCTTCTGATAAATGAAGCATCTCCACGATGAAAAGCTGTAGTGAGTAGGATATCAACAATACAATGGAGGTATAACACATTTGGAAGCTGAGCGGCTATGACACGCAGCCTGCTTACCTCACGGCGCCTGTAACAGGGACAAGGGGACCCCATAGCCAGAAGTTGTGAGGCACTCTTCAGGCTGACCGTCGGGTTATAACGTTTTGAACATATTTAGAAGATGCTTTACTTCCGTGTCACCAAACATTCTCTAGACCTAGTGGTGTTTCCCCTAAAAAAGCAAGTGGCAGATAGATTACAGTAAACGACCTGAATTTTTTTTGGTTTATGTCCTTACTTCCCATTAGATACCAAGGGCCAGTTTTTATACAAAAAAAAGTCAAACTCGATGACTAGTGTTTACTGCAATTTATGCTGAAGTATACGTTGCTGCGTACGTTCAGAACGTGTCTGTTTAGATCCATACATTTTTGTGATACTGTGACTATTTGGTCTGTACTAGCATTTACCGACTTTTTTCGGCTTTCTTCAATCTTAAAAACACGATATTAAACATATATTTAACATAATAACATTGCGAAGATCTAGATGTTTCGCGCCCACAAGTCCCGCTTTATATTCTAAGAGATGAGCTGCTTCGTGAAAAATTGTCATTTGCTGACGCAGTTACGCATGAACGAAAAAATAGAGCACAACTAATAAAACTAAAACAAATATCGAACTCATTAAAAATAATATTGCATATTCTCTTCTGAAATATAAGAAAGAGTACAGTACGTACTCGTCAAGTACATGCTTAGATTGCTGCTCGACTTCAGACCTTTCTGTCTATATAAGTAGCTCTCCACTTCGAGAAGTTTCAGAATCTAACCTTCAACTAAATCGAGAGGCAATAACACAGTTTATACCTTACAGGAACGATAGTTGTATTATACTTACAGAGTACACTTTTTTCAAGTGAGTCCCATTTCAGCATATCTCTTTGACTTTTTTAAGGGGTAAGGGCATTCAATACGCGGGAGTGAAACGTAATAAAGTTACGACGACGCTTGCTGCCGCACGACGCGGGCCGGTCATTGGCTACAGCAGAGAAGGACGCCTTTAATCTGCTGACGACTGGCCAACTCATTTGATTGATCAAAGCCCTTTGAGTGTGTTAGCTGTTTCCCATAGGCAGAGGAGGAAACCTTAAGGACGCGGCCGGCTGCATGGAGACGGCCTTCGCACGGCATCATCATATCAACTAACAGTTGCTAGGCTGCAGTTGGCGATAGCTTTGTTAATACGACGATTCGAAGCAAATGGACGGACGTTCGTTTAATCCGGTTTCTGTCACTCGGTACAATTCCTAGCGCTGACACTCTCGATGTGGTAGGACTTCTTCGAAAGTCATGATCCATCGATTGGTCCGGCGCCGTTGAATCTTATTGAAAAGATTTTTTAAGGATTTCTTGGCTATTTAGAGTGCCATGCGTGTTCGAAGCTATATTTGTCGCCTTTATTGAAGGCATATTTGAAACGCTGTACAGTCGTGTCATTTTTTATTGGGCCGCAGGGGATCCGTGCTTTTGGAATTCTCAGCCGCAAAAATAAGCGAAGGCCCTATCTATTAAGACACCACAGCAGATGCACAATAATGCAAAATGGAATTTACTTCGAGCGCTGAATTAGTGTACTATTGTAATTATTGTTTATAGTCAATGTACAGATATAGAGTATTTCCGGAAAATAGGAATATTGATTTTTTCTCGGTACGTGTTTGATGTGTATATTTTGTCTGCGGATACCAAACCTCACAGCCAGATATTTGCCACGGTAGTGTTGGATTTTAGTCAACACTGTCTACCTACTGCCTACCACCTGCTGCTGTAGAACCCTTGACGAAATTCTTTTGTTCCTGGTTTCGGAACGCGACCTATTTTAATTAACTACTATATACTTTGATTAGGAAAGCAGGGTGAACGAACCTGCTTAGACTTATCTAAGGAAGAGATGTTAGGTGCTTTGTGTGCTAGCGCTGGACTGTCTAAAAGAGATCTACATATAGTAAGTACTGAATCTACTTTGAAAATTTACTGCTCGAAGAGTCCAAGGCTCTCATAATTAGGTTCGAACGTTCTAATCCAATTTCGTATTTGAAAATCAAATTACGACTACGAATTCTTTAATCTCCAGGTAACTTTATTAATGGCCCGTCTCAAAATAAACGAAGAGGCTCTCGGGTGCGCTTCTCTGACACCCTTACAGGTAAGTTGCATTTACATTCTGTCTAGTCTATGTTTGGCATTCTGCAAAACGATTGATACTGTATTTGATCAAGTTGACCAAATTGCAATCATTTTTATAGAATTTATCAAAAATGTTATGCTGTGTATATATGCTATGCTTGCATTGACCTGCACTGCAAAACCTCTTCAATTGAACAGAATATTATTCTAACCCACTTTTCTCCCTGCAGTATTTTCTGAAGGGTTTTCGGAGGCTCAGCTATACGTGGTTCGGCCCTCTGAACAAATCGATTTCGTTGACATGAACTTTGACCCTCCTCCGGAATACCAGGTACATTTTAGTACGGTATTTGTCGCTTTCGGTATAAAACTATAAAAATATAGCGAAACAGAGTCGGTTGTATTTTACTATTATTTGAGTGTACCTTAACTACAAACTATAATCATGTTCTCAAATATGTAAATATTGTACCTGTCGAAGGAAGCTTGATGTATTTGTGTTTTTATTATGGATAAAAAGAAAAATATCTAACCTGTTAGTTATCTATAATGCCGTGATTTGTTGCATGACACGTTTTTCAAGTTTTCCTCTATTTGTGCTTACAGGACAGCCTGGAATTGCCTTTTGAGCCGCCTGAGGCCTATAAAGATATGAAGGTAATATCGATCATACTTGGGTACATGCGCCTATAGTTGTGCTGCAAAATTTTCCCCGCTCTACATTCAGGCACAAAAAAATCGTAGTTTTATTTAATTATACTCTTCAGTAATTATTTAGGTGGTAATTTAGGATAGAGGAATAACTAAAGATAAAATTTCATTGACAAAAGATACGTTTGCATTAAAGCTGTATGTTGAGGTGTTGCATTTGTGGATATCTGGGAATAACCTCTCCGTTTGCACATGGTATTTTTAATTCTGCATTCAGGCCCAGGTACGCATGGCTCAGCAAGAGAAACAGGACAACAGTGCAAAGAAGGAGGATGAGGAAGACCCCATTCTAGCAGAGCTTAAGAAACGGCTTGGTTCGTGCAAAACACTCTTGATCACAACTCGTCTACAAAATATAAAAAGCAATAGAATAGTCGCCTTGTAAAATAAGCATGTACTGAACAAGACCCACTTTTTTGTCAATCAGCCCTTAATGCTTAAATACAATTTAAACCTGTCGATTACTAATCTAAGAAACAGGTGCCAAATGGAATCTAGATCCCTGTGTTATTCCTAAAATCTGAAGTAATTATATCCTTGGCCTGGAGCTTACATATAGTTGTGTGTTGTGATCTATTAAAGCTAAAGGATAGTTTTGTTCTACGATTTGGCGGCGCAGGTGTTCAAAGTGCTGCCAACGAGGCCGAGTTAGAGGCGCAGTTAGCGGAGTTACTACCTCGTGGAGTACCAGGAAGTGGAGGAATGACCTGCGTAGGACAGGGACCTCAGACCCAACCTACACATGCTGTCACAGGCAACGGCGGGCACCGCCAGGAGATCGTCTACGAGAATGTCAAATCGAGGGGTTCCGGAAGTCAAAAAGCCGACGACAAACCTCCTCCTGAAAAAACGGCTACTGATAAAGAGAAGGTAGTTTGAAATGTATGACAAATAGTCTACTAGCACGAAACAAACATGTTCCCAATTGCCATGCATTGTTATTTGTTGAAAATTCTTTTCGAATATATCAATGAATCGAGTTTACCTATTGAGAATATAGACGCTGACGCTTGCAAAATACCAGAATGGAGTGACTTTAACATCAGGATAGCAAAATATGTCTTCACGTTATGCATTATTTGCATCCTTTTGTTCTTAGCGCGTACGATATCTATTTAGCCGGCGACACAAACTCACCCTATTCTCGTTATGCTAAATAAAGACACTTTACCGTACTCTCCTTGAAGACTACAATCATTTTTATCCATTACGGTATTTAATTATGGACTTTTAGGAAAAACCTGCGCCTCCGCCGAAACCCGTTGGACTGGCCCTGGGTCAGGGACCGCATTGCCCTGTTCCGTTGATCAACAGCGGAATGGGTCGGAAGCGCGTCTCATTCCAGGTAACTTCTGTTGATGATCAACGCCCAGAAACCCTAGAAACTGTCCAGGTAAGTCTTAATACACGGTCAATGCGCTCGAAAATTTTATGGATTATAAAACTATGTATTTGTACTTCCGGTTTGCTTGCCGTAAGCACCCATCAACATGTTTCTACTCAAATGTATTGCTATGTCGCCAGTACGTGGAGAACCTATTCGTTACGTTTGAACAATATCGTGTTTTTCTTCTTGCCAATTTTATCCGATATGATTTTTGTTTTAGGTTGGCGACGTGGCAGACGACGATGAAGTAGCACCGACTACGATTCGCCAGGGACGAGGCCGTGAAGGAAACGAAAGTGATCATTCGGCTGAAAACCAGGAAATGACTATAATAAGTTGTACAGCTAGCTCGATTTCGCAGCCGGCACCTGGGCAGCAGCCGCAAAAGCCTTCTGCCGAACGACTTGTCCAAGTGAAGGTGGTCGACGCTGATAAGTCCAAACAGCGCCAACTAAAAAACGGAGGTATGAACCAATTAACAGATCAACGTCGATTCCGTTAATGCCTCTCGAATGATTCTTCTATGAAAATAAAGCAGAAATTAAAAGTAGCAATAACATATTGAAAAAAAAAAGCCTTTCGTGACATTTAACTATAATGCCGTGAACGTTAAGGTAAATAAGTGCATCTTTATACGGTAGTCGATGTTCGCGTGGTGTCCAGACGCCTTCGTCGTTCTGAACTGATGAAACTATCGATCTACTTTTCGAACCGTCACCCGATTTCCATCCTGCTGTCTTAATTTAAACGAGCTTTTATTACCTCGTTATTTCTGATTATTAGTAGTTACAACCCAGCATGAAATGACCCCGTCGAACAAGATGGCGGACTCGGACCGGGACTCGGTGAGTTCCTCTTCTTCCGACGGGCCTAACACAGCAACTGCCAATACGAATACTGATTCCGGAAACCCTGGCAGCATCTCAACGACATCAGGGTCTGAAAAGTAAGACACAGCTATTTAATTGGTAAACAATAGCATAGAAACACGTCGTGATCTGCCGTAAGCTGTATATTGCAGTATTCACTGAACTCTACTGCTGGGCTTTGAATACAATGTACATACGCTGTCCTGTTTGTAGTTAAGCTCACTGTCCGTCTCTACTCTACTTCAGAAATAGCAATGCTTTTCCTTGGCACACAAAGCAATACAAACAAAGTATATATTCGAGTTGTTCGCTTTTTTTTTTTTTTGTTTGCGTTTCATAATCACCAGCGATCCGGCCATATTGTACGAGCAACAGCTCAAGTTGCAACAGCAGCATCAGCAACAGCTGCACGCCCATCAGCAGCAACAGTTACTACAGCAACGGCAACAGCAAATGTTGCGACAGCACCATCAACAACTCCAGCAACAGCTACATCAACAGCTGCAACAACAACAACAACAACAACTTCATCAACAGCACCAGCAACAGCAGCAACAGCAACAGCAACAGCAACAGCAGCAGCAGCAGCAGCAGCAGCAGCAACAGCAGCAGCAGCAGCAGCAGGTGTGAAAATCGGCTTTTAGCCAGTTTCTCGCTTGTTCCCTACGGCTGTGTCCTGATTGACAAAATAATGAATCAAAGCCATTGGGTTCCCACAAAGCGAGCAGGAAAATTGATCGCTTCGCATGTTTTGGCAAATGTATGTAACCAGCCTTTCCCTAATTTGATTTGAGATAATAGGAAAACGGCCAGACTAGGCGGGCTTAAGTTCAATGTTTATGCCAAGGATTTCATGTCTGAGGCACTATATTAACGTTCAAAGTGTACCACAGGCTTGTGAGAAAAAAACTTCTGGAGACAAGCAAGTTGTTATTAGTGTGCCAAGCTATCACATTCGTCTGTTGGAGCGTTCTTTTTGTTATTATCATCGGACCTCTTGGGCCTCGAATTCGACAGTTCTCTTCATCGACATAACTATTTGGGAAGACAAATTCGAATAACTGACCGATCATCACATGAATGATCATACAAATCCAGTTTTCTCTGGCACCGTTAAGTACTCCAAACTGAAATTCTGGGACACTCGACTCCTGTCTAGGCGGCAGTTCTGTTTGCTGTACAAGGCTCTTACTTGAAACAAATTTACACTGGACTTTGAAGCACCCTGTATATATTTAAATGCGTATTCCATATGTTAGTAATATTTAATTTTAAGAAAGACACATAAATTGTGGGAAAAGATGGATAATTAACCTATTCTCGTTTTATAACAGGTGCAACTACAGCAACAGCCTCAACAGATGGACGATGGGTAAGTTCCGGTTCAGTCTATTTTACAAGAGATCTACTTACGATCAATTGAATTTTTCTTCCTGATATCAATTCTTCAGCCATTCGTCAGAGGCGGGAACACCAAGGGCGTATGTTCCGTGCGCAAAACACAGTTCGGGTCTGGTATTCACTAAAATACTATAGTTGCCGTTGCTTATCAGTCATTTTCCTTCAGTAGGTAATAACGTAGTAACCCATGAGAGCTACAGTGGCTTATTCAAAGCTGGACTCATGAAGATATTACAAACGTAACCCCGATAATAAGCAGTCGTGAGCTTTCAGTAATGTCAGAAAGGCAGAAGTATGGGCATGCTCAGACCACGACCCCATGCTTTATTTTTGTCATCAATTTCCAGTTATGTTGAAGAAGATGAAGACGATACGTGGTCGCTAAGTTCCGGCAACTCGATTCGAAAAAATCACGCAGTACGCAGAGCGCCGATACATAAAAAGTCCGTGCAGTGAGTGTGTCTGCTTTTCTGCAATAAATTTAATACAGAAGAATATTCGTGTAAAGGATCATTAGCATAGTTCTTTCATGAAGAACATAATTCCGATCACGATTATCGCTCTCTCATATACACATAAATAATAAGTTATTAAAACGTTCCATATTTTAATATTTGTCTTCTTCTTCTTTTTCATATCAGAAAGCGTCTAATAACTGTGATAAGACGAGTGAAACTGTGTATAGGTAGACCCTATTTTAGCTCGAAACTGCTATGGGTTTCTATAACGACAATGTACAGTCGCCGTTCGCATAGCCAAACCTAAACTAGATATTCGATAATGATATTTTTTTGTTTTTGTTTATTTAAACAGTGGTGGCTCAGCTCCTGGAGACAGTGGGGATGGCCGCAAAGGCCCAAACAATCAAAGTCCCGATTCAACAACCGTCAACGATAAAATGCGTTGGCTTACAACTGACGATTCAGCTGTGCCAAGTGAACTTAGTACCGCTCCCCAAACCGCAGCCATACAAATGGTATAAAGTCTTGGTACTTTTAAGATGTTTGTCGATAGATCAGAGAACCGTTTTACGTGGCCGACAATTTTTGCAACCCGCGCCTAGTCAGAGGCTATCTGTATATTTTGAGTTTTATAACCGGTGCTGTTGTTAAACATTGTATGAGACGCTTCGTAGAGTCAAAGAGAGGCCACACAATCGTTGAGTTGTCATTGTTCAACTCAAAAGACTACAGTGCCTAATGCATCGGCTTATTCTTTTTCAATAGATAAGTTCTACGCCTGGCCAACAACAACAGCAGCAACAGCAGCCAGTAAGTACTTATCGCTAAGTACGTTACTGTAAGGAATGAATTCAACCCTAGACCGCAAACTCCACAACCTGGGTCTCATGCCAACACTAAGTGAACCTATTTCTTCCTTAAATTTTACGACATTAAAAAGTTGGCATAACATGCAATGAATCTAGCACTTCTTCTGTTAGTATTCCATCTCATGTCACTTAAATAAAGTTTGTGGGACGGCTACAGCTGCTAAGATATACTAATTTTGCTTGCTCTTGTGTTAAACAAACAGATCAACACAGCGAAGAACTACATTCGCACCATTCCAATCCCACCTACACCCCAGAACCTCGCACCCCAGACCGGAGGACCTCCGCCTCCGCAACAGATTTACATGAATCTACCAATTCAACAAACAGGCGCTGTAAGTAACCCCTGCCGTAGGTGAGATAATTTAAAAGAGAATAACCTAGTTACTTTAAATCCCTCATGCTAGTGTTGATTGTATATTTCGAAAGAGGAGTATTTGACAAGTCTATTTTAGCTTGAATATTTTTTCGTTAACCGGCCTCCCATCGTGATTACTGTTTGCAGTATTTTATAATATTATCTGCCATCAAACTATCTTTTTCAATAGACCTTTCTGTATTAACAGGCGCCAGGTCAACAGCGAAACGGTTTCGTCGCACGTCAGTTGTATTACGACAGCGGACGACCTGTAGGACCTGGTACACAGGTAAGTAACCATACAATTGTATACGCGCATTATATATACAGTTTTGGCACTAGTCCTTATTTATTAAACTTGATCTTTCGACATTTTATGATCTTTCGACGTGTTGAGGTCGAAAGTATCATAAAATGTTTGGATCGATGCTTGCTAACCATTAAAACAGGTACAAGGGAGAATGCGTTTAATTTTACTATTAATCTTTCGCCAGGTCGTGTCAATCGCTGCACGAGATTACCGAATGATCCGACGTATCCCCGGTGAAGCTTACCCTGGGGACCATCTACGTCGCCAAGGGTCTCCTCTATCACCACACCAATTGCAACAGATGCAGGCCTCTCTACAACAACAAGCGCAATACGCGACTCTGCCTGGTATTTATTTAGTTTGTTCAATTGTAAGCCGTGACTCGTTGTTGTGCAGCAGAATTGCGATATCAGGCTTGCTCGTTTTGACATTTTAGTTGTCGACGCAGTCTGTCTTTAGCTATGGACGGGTTTTTATTGGTCTACCGATCCCTACTGGCACCAGTAATTCGAATATATTGAACGTTCAACCATAGCAACCATTTGCTGTTCCAGGGAATATGCAATACCATCCGTTGGCTTCCCAGCTGACCGTTCAGCTGCCCGGAAGTGGAACTGGCGGACACTCCTCACCGCAAGCTTCACCCACTCCTTCACCTCAGCCACCTAACGGACAACAATCCCTACAGGTGAGCCTACAGCTATAGAATATCAATTTATCTCACAATCGCTTTGTAAAGAACGGAGTTTGTTTCAATGAGCATTAGACAGTACCACATTTACGTGTACTTGGCCTCATTTTTTAGGCATCCTTAGACAGAAACGTTTTTGGTGGGACAATCTTGCACGATGTTGAATATGCGCAATTCTGAAAGTCTGAAGTCTGTAGGATCTGTAGGAATTTAAAAGAAGTAAAATGTATTTGTGCCCGTTCGAAAGTTTGTAATTAGTGCAGGACCCTTGGAAGTTCCTTAGAAAAATAATGGGCCGACCTTCGTATATCAGAAGTTTCTAAGTAACACGAGTAAAATGAGAAATTATTGCAGTGTGCTAACACTTTTTGGCACCTAGCGGGCGGTGATATAAATTTGCATGATTGATCAATTTGCTTAGGCTGGCCTTCAAGCAGGCGGTAGCCATGCTTTGTTGACTACGCAGAGCTCCCATCAAACAGCGTTGCAGGCTGCTACCTCGCCGCCTCCTGCCGTACAGGCAGCGGTTGCGCAGATCCAAAATCAGATTGCGCTTCAACAACGAGCCTTGCGAGAACAGCAGGCTATAATCCAATCAGCGCAACAGCAGGTAGGTTTTCGCAACAAGAAAGACAATCCTGCGTTTATAACTGTATGTACGTGCGTGTATCTGGCCAATGTTCATCACTTACAGCTGCTCATGGGAATGGTACATGCGTTTGTGACATGAGTGTAGCATAGGTCGAAGTCCTTAGAGAGTGTATCTAACGGAAATGAACCTTACTTAAAGCACTATTTACTTTCACCTGTTTAATTTCGACGATAATGTTACTCCGCGAAAAGTTACTTTGTAATCTTTGACGAAGCAACTTTGTTTAGTGTTTATGAGTGGTGGCTCAATCTCTGGGCGAAAAATTGTGCATAGCATAACATTTGGTGAGTTTGAGTTAGATCACCGATCCCTTGTGTTTCCCTGACAGGCTATCCAGCAGGCGCAGGTTCTGCAGCGCCGTCTAGCGGACGGAGGCAAACTGTCTGATCACGAGGAACTCTTGGACAAGCTTAAAAAGGGACAGCAAGACACTCTCGACAGGTACAAGGAAAACGGAAATCAAGAAGAACGAACAAAAACTGTGACATTACTCATATCAATCAGTTTTCTTAGAAAATGCAGAACTTCGCAATCAAGTTGAACTAAAGTCTGATAAATGATACAATTTTTTTCAATGATTCATTTTATCAGACTATAAAAATTACTAGGTAACAATAATCGTCAATATGTTGGAGCATGGAGACTATACGTGATGTATTTCGATTACGGATTGTGCTGAAGTTTGTCGAATGCCTACACGAAGTCATCTGCTTGCTTAGTCACCATTTTTGTGATGTATTTTCCTCCTGGCGATTCCCTTCTTTCTCTAAACAGGAATGAACGGCTCTCGAACCGTTACAGCGTCACGGAAGAAGAGGATCCTACGTTCGGGTTTGCACGCAGACCTTCTGTTAAGGGCATTCGGCAGGTGCGTTGCTGGTAGAAGATCGTTATCAATTTTATAAAGCTGGTTCCACAATGAACACAGCATAATGGCTAGGATAATATTGTTCCAAATCGAGAATTCTGAGATCTCTCGTTCGTGTGTGCAAGGAAAGTCTACCGATGTAAAGCTTTCGCTTTCCGATGCACTGCTCCAATGTTGAATATCAGATTTATCGAGAGGACCTGAATGGATATTTGTTTCGAGTCTATCGAACATCTATAGTTGTTACTGTTGTTATATATTTGGAATACTTACGTGTACTGCCATTGTTGTATGTTCGTGCGCAGCGGTACACATCCCAAACAGAACTGAGCGGGTTGAACGCCGGCGCAGGCGCTGGACGCCCTTCTCATGTCGGTGGCGGCGCTACTATGGGCAAAGGTCCCGTCGTTGCCGCCCCGCCCCAACCCCCTCAGCTGCCTCAAATGGTAGGGGAAATTGACTTTTCGATGTTGACTTGACCAGAAACTTAATTGACCACAATTCTAATTATACCTGACTAGCCGAATTACAAAGAGTGATATCCCGAAAGCAAATAAGATAATCCGATTTGGTTAATTAAAATATGAAATTTATTACACTTAGGAAATCGTTATTAAAATATTTAGGACTCTGTAATAGATGTACGAAATTTATTTTACCGTTACAGATGTCTAATTCCGGAGCTCAGACAGGAGTTCAATCAAGCATTGGAGGAATATCAGGTCAATCTGTGCAGCAGCAAATCTATCAAAATCAAATTGCCCAAGGTGCTACACACACAGACACACCATTAGTCAATTTAAATTATCAATGGGTTTCTTTTCGAGTATATTAGTAGATCCAAACGTTTTACGAGCCTGTATTTAATACAAATTCCTAAAATGTGTTGACTGAGCAACGTAAAAATAATCTACATATTAGTAGGATTCTTCAATATAATAAAGGCCATTTTGAAATTGGGTTTTTGCAGGCTACATGACCCTTCCAGCAGGTGTTTCATTAGCCGCTCTAAACGGTCCGGGCGGACAAATGTGGGTTCCTACTGGGGAGCAATTGCAGCAACAGCTTCACCAGATGGTAGGTAGTCGAAATGCCCTTTCTTTGATCGTCTCAGAATCGGTTAGTGTCTCATGTACGAACGTGGCTCTATATACCTCTGCACCTGTTCGCCTACAGAACTATTGTTGATAGTGACTCATCATGAAGCAATCTTGGCGGGCGTTCATCATGCGACTAGGGGTTTTCATGTGTGATAGCCTTTTTATCGCGTTAATATAGCCATATCCGTTATCTATCAACATCTTAAGTGCGAATATGCAACATATGAAAGTAATGAAATCGCTGAGGTAATTAAATAGGAAAAGTATTTTCAAATGATAGCTACAATGAACAGCCGAATACCAAACTTGCACCGCAGAGGCATTTTGTAATACTAGAATCGGTTAAAATCCACACAAAATAGCTTCGATGGGGTAGCATTTTTTATGAAGTACCACTATTTAAATTGAGGTCGAATTTATGAGTAATACATCAAGTACATCATAAATCAAGTGATACATGTTAATTTCTATATACACAGAGTGGCAAGAGCCTAACTATTAACCTCAAGGACGTAATACGTCACCTTAGGATGGGCTTCAAGTAGATGTAACTGAGCGCTTAACAAACGCCAACCTTGACAGATGCATTGCTGCCTCTCCTTTCAACAGCAGATGGGGGCACAGATCCACGGAGGACAGCAAGTAAAAGTGATGTTACTGCCAAGAGTCCTAGAGGAGCCTGATTCTAGTCAAATGACAGCCGCCAAGTGCCATACGCACAAACAGCAACAACCCCAGCAGCAGCAGCAACAACAACCACTACTGCAGCAGCAGCAGCAGCAGCAGCAGCAACAAATTTCTAAACAGCAGCAACAGCATCATCATCAAACGACGGTATAGTAATAGCAGTGGTATAGATAAACGTTCAGCTTTTAATGGCTTTGACTTGTTGGCAAGCGGTTGGAGTATGTACAGAAAGGCTTTTCGCTATTCCAATACACGCCTGAGACATTTGGGTAAGCACCCTTCTATCAACAAGCGAAACTTCCCGAAGCGAAGTTTCACTTGAGTTGAAAAAGATTACTGTTTTAAGACTTCTCATATGGCCTTTCAAATTTTCCACTAATTGAGCTTTTCGATTATTTAACAGGGCCAACAAACGCCCCAGCCGCCTCAACAGCAACAGCAAGTCTGCTAAACGCATCGTAAGCGAGTACACTGAATGCAAACTTTCAAATCATTTGAATATTAAACAATAGCTATATATATATATATATATCTATGCGTCTTGTTGGATAAGTTTTGCTGTATGATTTTTCAAAATGTTGGAACATATGATAAAAAAATATGCATGTAACTGTTTTTGCTCGTTGCAGGCTAATGCACGCCGAGGCGCGGGCCGTAAAACCTAACCACTCGGCTAGAGCACGCCATGTGGCGGCGGGTTGTGTCTCTAATGCTCAATTCAGTGTAATCATAGAGAAAAAATGGAAAGATTCATACAACTACACTATAGCTGCCGGCCACAGGCACATGCAGTAACTATAGTTGTGCAGCATACAGACAGGCCAACACTGTGCAATGGACACACAACATACCAACTAGGGTTCACATGTTTCGCCATTAACCCATTGCCACTTGGTAACAGCTCTTGGCACCAGCAGAAAAACAGCGCAACGCTCATCGATCAGCCTAATTAGCCCCGTGCGGTACTTGCAGGAAGTTCGACATTCGATCATGTTAGTACCAAGTGCTGTGCACGTGTCAGAAGGGAACTGCATAAGTATCCGGTGAACATTGACAAATAGCGAGATGGGATTCCTCTGACTCTTCGTTTTCACTGCTCTTACTTCAATCGGAGCTTTATCGGATTGTCCCTGCGCGGGGTATGCCATTCACTCCTACGTAGGAAAAAAAATCTACATTTCCGCGTATTCGTCGCTTCCGACGCTGGTGAAGGTTATCAACAACTGAAAGAATGAATGAATAAATACTAATAGTGCGAAAACGTTCCTCACGAGCGCACCGATATGCAACGCCTATTGCACCCAACGAAAACCCGACCAGTTTTTGATATCTCATTTTGCCGTTGTCGATGTCACAGTTATTGCAGTCAATGCTCACTGCAAGACGGAGCATAGAAGCGCGCGGGGTTGGCTCCGTGGCAGCGCTATTCTCTCTCCACTAACAACAACAACAGCTCCTGATAAAAACAAACGTCTCGCCCTAACCCTTTACGGATACAAAATCCTTCTCGGAATATTTCTAACGTAATGTGCTGGCATCTCCGGAAGTTATTCTATCTATCCAGCGGCACCAGACGGGTGTGTGTCAGCTGTTTGGTACCGCCGGCATATAGTCAATAGGTGAAAAAAACTAATGACGATAACAGATTGATACCAACGAATATAGTTCTAAAAACATTATTAGCATAATAGTGATAATGATGTATACGATCGTACAAGTATCATCGTATAGTTCTGCTTTGATGATGACGCCAGTCTAGGAAAGGAAACAAAGAAAAAGTTTAAGCGTAGTATAAATATGTTGTCCTGCTTTAAAGGAACTAAAACAGGACGAACTCAATAACGCGGAGACATGAAACACGTCGTCCGAGACGAAGTTTTTGTGCTCGATAACAAGAGATTTAGTGAATAATTTCTGGGTTTCGCCTCTTCTGCCCCTTTCTTCGCATAGAGACCCTGTAGGTCGAACCCAAATGGGGCGATCAAGGCCATCGCTATGATTAAGGCTGAGCATTCGACCCCGAGGAACACAGCAGATAGTTTTTCATTATATATATATATATATATATATAATAGGTAAAACGCCGTAGTGCTGTTTAAAGGCAGTGTACGATGACTATTGAACTTGTCTCACAATAATAGCGTGTTTTGTTAAACGCAAAGCATTACATTATCTTCTCTAGTTTTCCACTGTTCCTTACGCACAGCGTTTTTGACTGTCCTGCCAACAGTCATCATTTCCACTAATATTCCCGCCGGAAACAAGTGCAACACAATAAGCGGCGGAAGGAGCGTTCGTTGCCCCTTAATTATAGTCGTAGAGTCGCAAGAGTCGCATATCCAGCATTGAAGTATGAGAATATATATATATATAGAGAGCGAGTGAGAGAGAGAGTGGGGGAGACGCAATTAGCCTGTGGTTCCACTGGCGGTTCCTGCGTCAGGGCAAAGCGTGTGGCGTTATCGCTTTATGACGGAGACTCGAAGCAACTATCAAACGCTGATAGCTAAGATCCATCGAACAGGCCAGTGAAGTACCCCAAGAGATTGTGGAGAACTTGTTCCTTGTCCCGGGGAGTGACACGGCTCGATTGCTTTGCGTTTCAGATTGTTTACCTTACATGGTAAGGTTTAACAGATCTAACGATCGCGGAGGTGGAAATCGTGCGGACCGTGAGTTGTTTCTGTCTCTGTGCGTGAATGTTGCATGTGATGGTATCTGTGTATAGATGTGAATGTGGGGGGTGACGGTGTCTGTTGACAAACGTTTGTGTTGGCGGGTGAGTGTCTGTCTATCTATCTATCTATCTATCTACAGTCAATAACTATAATTGCCACACCCCTTTCGATATTCTGCTGTTTTCAGCAGTGATCCATTAAGTCGAGTACGAGATGACTCTGCAGTTTTAATAATGAGTTCTGTACTAATATCCCCGAGAACAATAGCCAATTTGTTGATAATCATCAACTGACAAGGTTCTCGTTAATTAGAAATGGGCAGGCCGGCCAGCTCAAACGAACATATAACTGTGGATTACGCACTGCCCGACAGAGGAATCAAACGAGGGAGCAAGGAATTTTACGAGTGTACATAAGTAATAAAAACAATATTAATATAGCTACACTGATACAATAAAAATAACGGCAAAACAGTAACAATAGCAATTATCATAATAATGACAATTATTGCAAAAATACCAATAATTACGACGACAAGTAATAACAAAAACATAAGACACAATTAACCTGGATGATGGCAGACGACTAGACGTAGTGCGAGATGCGGCAGGCAGGTGAAGTGGAACTATATATATATGGATATATATATATATATATACATACATATATATCCATATATATATATACATATACATATATACATATATATATATATATGGATGCGTTTCACATGCACAAACTCTGGAGTTTAACAATGCTGATACAACCACCGATAGATACCAACTAAAAGTCATTGTGTAAAATACTATGGTCTCTGTAATAATAACTTTATATATATATATACGTACGTAAAAGGCATAAGAAAGTAACAATGTTTCGAAAATAAGTGGCAGGAAAAATTGAAATCAGTCAGAAAGAACGGCAAGTGGAATGGATAACACGACGATGTCAACATTCTAAATATGTCGGATTATCGAGTGTGCGATTAAGGCAGTTTAAACAAAACTGATATACCGATAGGGATAGAGACGAAATAATAACATTAATAATGATTATAGATATTGCATGGGGAATAGTAATGAGGCGTGAGAGAACGAACGACTGCGAAAAAAACAACCATGTAGTGACCAGTGTATGATGATCATTACAGAACCAGAGACGTTATTATAACAATGAATAATATATAATTGAGTTTGCTGCTTTCAGACTCTCATTATTATTATTGCGGTTAATTAGGGGAAAGCGATGAAATAGACGTAAACAAAGGAATCTAAGACAAGGATACACACACACACAGAGGTGAAGTCGATAATAGCTACAACTGGATTCAGTCGGTGCATGTTTTCCAAGTTCATACTGAAGGCACCCATTCGAATTTAGGTTCACTTTAAAGGATGTCGATGTGGGCAGCATTTTTTTTTCAAAAAGGACACACTTACGCACACCAGTGTTGCTCACTCGACAGATCGTTTTTTTCTTACTGGAATTCATTTATCGTTTACCCTTAGCTTCTGTGGTAATAGATTAAACGAAACCGAAAAACACCAGATTGAGTAGGTTTATTTGAAGCTTCCATTTGTTAACTTGATAACGACCTCCTATTTGATTCATACAATCCGTGTGTGTCTGTGTGTGTGTGTGTGTGTGTGTGTGTGAGAAAGGATCAGGTGCTAGCAGAATAATCGTCGTCTATGACGGTATTCATGTAACCTTGGAGGTAGTCCCGTGTTCGTATTTGTGTGGATAGACCGTGCAGCGAGGGTATGTGGGCAAAAATGATACGATTATGATTAGAACAGTTGCGTTTCGATATGATGCTAATACTCTGAAACTATGCGGATATGCCCCTACCATTAAGGAAACTGAAGACCGCGGCAGGTACGATCGCTGGCCAAAGGCGACAAACAACATCCGCGTGCTGTTGGGAGCTCCCGAATCGTGCTTGCTAGACGCGTCCAGTATGTTCTATTTTCGCAGTACTTGGTGACTCTCAACTGTGAATCGGGCGCAATTAGAACCACTATAGAATTACACGATATTTTAGCAAAATCGCAAATCTTCACTACATAACAAGCTATTTAATATAAGGTTTGTCTTGTGCGCGTGATGGACTCGTCACTTGTATAATAACATAAAGCTTTCACTTTAATCATCAGGGGACGAGAGTGTCTGTCGTGTAAAACATTCAAAAATTGACTAGTAATAATGATAAAGAGGAGAGATATATTTAGTTATTTATTATTATGCAAAGTGTGGACATTGTTGGCCCAAGGTTTAGTCAAGTGCTATCCACGTAGCTCTCTCCGTTTATTTTTATGTTTTGATGCAGCATATGATAGGCGTTTTTTCTTGTTACTAATTGTCCATTCTGCTCAGATTAGTCTTTTTTTTACCCAAAAATCTCTCGTTCTCTCATAGCATTTTCTCTGCTAGAAAACCAGCAAGAAATTTGCTAATATTGGTTCCCTCTACGATTTATGGCAAAATGGACGTGTCGGCTACTTAGCATTAGGACTGCGTTCCTGATCGTCTTACATCATTATATATATATATATATATCTATTATGAACAGCTTTTCAGTCAAGACTTATGATTATAATCTGAGAGAAAAAGCGAGTAGAAGACCGCTGTAAAAAATACCTTAACAACTGTTAAAAAGAGTTCGTCTGATCAGGGGCGGCTTAATAATATTACTATGCAAAAATATTTAAGTTTGGATTAGCAATTCAGGCAGCAAAAATAGAGAAAAGCCTGCTCTAAATCAGAATATTTCATTATCTAGTTACTTATTGTCGCCAGATATTTATTTATTTACTTTTTGTTAATTTTTAATGTCCAAACGAATGACAAGTGGAATATTAAAATCAGAGATCGTAACCACTTGAGTACCGTTGGCTTTAACTGAAAAAATTGGAGACTCATTAAACTGTATCAATTTGAACCCATCTGCCCAATTTTACACAGTGTTAATAAGACGAGTTGGCCGAACAAAACTGCCTCATGGGGGCATTCAAAGCATGTCAGAAATAACTGAACTTCCTTCATTTAAAAGTCGTTGCATTGAATATGACTACGCTCTAATGTATTTATTAGTAGCGATGTGAACGCCCACAACCAACGCGTAAATAGGGGGAATTCCGAGCTCACTTTATTATTATTATTACCATGAACCAACAAGGCGCTACGATCAACATGGCATTGACGTGATAAAAAAAAACACTCAAGTATGTCTCGTAGCTACCATGTTACATCTATAATCACGCCGACAGCCAACGTGTGTGCTATTGGCCGAAGCTGGTGTATATAGTAGGAGTGATAAATACATGTTGTAAAATAAATAATAACGAAGTTGTTTCCCTTCATTTAATTTGTTTTTTTTTTTTATTGCCTTTCATAAATCAGCTTGTTAGTATATAAAGGCATGAGATCATTAGAACAATGCAACAGAACTGGATTGCATTAGGTGAAGTGTAACGTTGTCCTTTTTTCGCCAATTCTTCTTTCAATATAAGGAGCATTAGCATTGTAAATGCTAATTCTCTTTATAGTGTTTTAACGTAATGTCTTTATATTGTATTAGTGATAATGCCCTGCATAGTATTCTTCCTATGGTAAATAATCTGTTAAAAATTGATTTTTTTTAAAAACTTATTTCTACTATGCATATTAACGAGTAAAATTCTCTCTGGGTCATTAAACATAAGTCAAACTTTTTTTTTTCAAGTTATAGTTCCAGACATAGGCTATTTTTGTTATATAACGAACTCCTAATAACGCAGTAGATCACGTGTTTACTAAGCTTGAGAATACGTAGTATTTTAGACTTGAATATGAATGTAAGTACATTACGTTTTTTGTTGTTGGAAGCCAGTCGTCCAGGCTAATACGTTAAGCACGTTAGGTGACATGAAAACAATTTCGAGAGCTTAATGAAACCCTAAAAGTATAAAGAGAAGAAACGCGATGTTTTCGAAGTCAACAAGGGACTCTTTAGCTGCTTATTCTGCAAATGCTTATTTATAAAGTGGGTTGCGCTTTAATTTCGAAATAAAAACAATATTATTAATCGATCCCCAAGGAGATAATGAAGAACTTAATACAGAGGTTCCCGGTCGGACAAAGAAACTGTCTGTCGACATGGAGACGCGAATAAATGTAACCACAGGGAAAAGGTTTTCTTATTGTTGATCATAGGACGTTCGAAAGCTGCAGAATAATCTATAACCATCTGACTAATTATAAGTAACATACATAATGGTAATTTTTAAAAGCATTTTATTATACTATTATTGGAGAAATAGTGAATTTTTGCTGGCTTATGAGCAAGTCGCCTCGATTGTAGCATTTCTGAAAAATTATTTTTCATGATTCCTTTAATTAACTCAGAAATATATGGCTATAGAGTTCTTTTTTATTCCGACTCTTTTCAATACTAAAAGAGTACACATTTGGGAAATCAAATGCTTTTTCGAAAAGAGAAAAAAAAATCTAAATAGGCTCCGGAGAACAAGGACACCTTCAATCATAGATATTTCACAAGCTTAACTGTTATATATATATAAAGGATTACAAGGAACGAAAGGTACGACCTGTTTTCGACAAAGCTTTTAAACAAAATTCAATACGCCTACATAACAATCATGTTAAAATGTTTTCGATTTAAAAAGTGCTAAGAGATCGGCCAGTTTGCAATGGGGAACGAAGACCTAACAAAAGTAACCCTAAAAAAAGGAAGAGAAGTCTTCCACGTTTCTCAAGGTAGATAACAGGAGTAATAAGCTAGAATCGAAAACGTCGACGCCTAAGTGCAATGAGAAAAATGTGCCCTATATGAAGAAGACATGTTCTACATATGTTGCATGTATTGCATGCAAAATCAAACCATTATAACATTTTAGCAAGTTATTATACGAATCATATTATGCTGTGTAGGTCGGGAATACGAAAAGTTTATGAGATAAAGCTTAGATTAGCAATATTGGCGATAAACAAGTAAGAATTTATGATATCTAAGGTATTGATTGGTACAACAAATACTTTATTAGAATACTTTATTAGAATTATTGCAATGGCAGTAGTCATAACAATAATCGTATCGCGATAAAATCGCGAGTATATAGGAAACAATAATACAAAGTAACTTTTCTTCATTTAACATTTAAATTGCAGAATCTAACCGCATCTTTAAAACGATTGGAAAACAAATTATAATATTAATTTAATTTCGTCTCCACTCATTGTGTCCTGAACAGCGAACTTCACTTGGGAATTGAGCAGCCCAAAACTCTCCTCCAGACATAATGACTATCTAAAAATAGTGATGATCAAGTTTTAATAATTCTGCAGGTGTAAAAGAACGCTAAGTTAAATTGAAAGGCATAGATGTTATTAAGAATTTCAGTCAAATCTAAAAGTAACTAATAGGATCTTTATAAAGAGTTAACAATCTCTTAGAGCAAATGAAGGTGCATATATTTCCACTATATATTTTGGCGAAGTAAAAAATAGGAGTGCGTCGAATGGTTACCGAATCGCGCTCGTCTTAGACAAGCGAAAGAAACACACATGTGGAGCGAACTATATAGAAAAAAGATTATGGTAGATATTTTCGAACGCTTTGAAACGTACGAAAGATTCCCTATATGATGCACTCGATGAGCAGCGAACCCTTTTGTCGAAACAAAGTCACCCAGCAGTTCAGTGCTTTTAGTCGCCCCTCTTATTTCATTAGGCCGCCTTATGATATCCTTGTGTCTGCCTACTATCACTCGATTCGATCTTGACTTACTGTATAGGAATATGACTCTTCCGCGTATAGTGATCCTGCCGGTCGGTCAGGCTTCATTGTGGACAAACCCGCAAACGGTAGCAATCTACCAAGTCACTGTTCTTCTCTGTAGGCTTTTGTGTACTGTATATTGATTCCGATTCAGACCCACATTCCCCGTTTTGGTTCAGATATGCAAACGGTCATATCATTCCCTAGTCTACTCAGGACATTGGTGGACTATTGATAATGTCGTAGGATGCGTTACAATTATCCTTTTGTTTCGGTACTGACTTGTTCCGCCCTCGTGGCTGCTCCGTTATCGTTAAAGTTTTCAGCGAATTTCTTGAGTACTTATTTCTGCAACATTTAAACGCTGGCTAGACACAATTTATGAGATTCATGTTATGCACTCTATCTTTTTGTCAGGCATTTTTAATGACAAAACGTGTTGCCGTTCTGCTCCTTATAAACTGAACGACGAGAAACCCATAATAGCCACGGAACAGCAAACTATCTGCCTTTGCTAGTAATCAAATTAAAACTTTGAAAAGTCGTTCGCTCAGTTAGGATATCTACCGCCTTTAGGCATCAACACCAATTGACCGTACTTTACTAGCGGAATGTTCGGCGCTATCCATCAATGTGGTACTATTAACACGAATTAAGTTTTAGCAGTATGTAACATTATGCAGGGTAGAATTTAATGATGAAATTATTCTAGAAAAACATCATATTTGCTTCATACCTTGATATAGGCTTCTTAGTCTATGCAATACGTATGCTAACCGTTCACGATTCTCTACTGCACGCACATCATTCACACGTGCAGTTTTGTTCACAGATTATTTCCATGGGTAGCGAGTTCGTGCAGGCACCTCTTTATAATACACAACAGCAATACTTCATGCCTATGATTTGCTAGCATTTTTTTAATTTTATAGATAAAATACCCACATGTAAATTACTATGTGAGATACTCTAAGAACGAGACTTGGCCATGCAGTTTCTTTCTTACTGCTCGTAACAACACTTCTTGACCTCTCTTATTTACACGGGTGTGTGTCGCACGGGTGGACTACCGCAAAGCAGCGTTGCTTTCTTTTTTAGGATTAGGGTTTCCGCTAACTTACGCACCCAATACAGTTCTTCTTAGTAAAAACGTATCTTCACATATCCCAGTACAGCTAACGAGCGACTTTGATATCAACATATTGAACGCATACACATTTCCTTGTCTAGTCCGCAATGCTGTGAGTTGTGGAGGAAAGAACAAAGGAAAAAGAAAAACATATTCGTGAATTTGATGCATACAATTCGATGTCGGTCCAATTTTGCCGCGTAGATTTCGCTCACGATTCCTACAGATTGGCCGGAGGACAACTACCTGACACATCTTTTGTCTTGAATCGGTGCCTTTTATAGCATTTTTCTTCAAACTCAAATGGCCAGTGCTGTTTGTATAAATGAAAAGAAAACCATTGGAACCCTAAAGAGTAACGGATGTGTCGAAACTTGATTATTGCTTGACTGTTTTCGTTCAATATGAAAAAAAGTCACGTTTGATTTATAATCGCTTTCAGCAAAAGCGTTTCTATCACCCGTTAAGAATCAGTCCTAGCTTTTCATGAAACACCCCAAAAGAAATTTCGTCACCTCCTTTATCTAACTAAACAATTTTACCTTTGAATTTTATAGAGATGTTATAATAGTCGAATGGACAAGAAATGTGCACGAATCAGTCGTCTCATAATTTTTTTTAGAAATTAACAACGTTATAGTCAGTTAATATTCTTTAAAATTCAGCTATACATAAAGACCAACAAAAAGTCTTTTAACTTATGTTATTTTTTATAGCTATTCATAGATTAAATCATTAAATTCTTTTATAAATAAATTAAACGCTTTTCAGCGGATGGTGTGTAGTAGTGTAATGTAAAGGTGGTAATCATGTACGGAATAAACCTTTCAGTTTGTATTCCATCATTACAATGAGACGCTACGAAAGAAATCACTAAACCGAATAGATACCCAAAGTATTTCACTAAGTAAGTAAGACATAATAGTCCCTGAAATATTTTTTTCTTTCGTTCTCGTTAGAATACTGAGTAAGAAATAGTGCATGAATGCAACGGTCTGTAAAAATTAGGCTTTACTCTGGGACCTGTATTTCAATACTAATTTGTGAATATAATAGTTATACAAGCGACATGAAGATTTACCTTATAGCAAATGTTTCCTTACAGCTTTATTTGCATTTCTCGGTTTAATGCAGGTATATCTATATTGGATTGAAACCCACTATTTTATACTAATATTAGCAATAAAGGATTATACCATAATATTACTGTTTTCCCATTTTCCTCCTCCTCTCGCTGTCCATTTGATTCCTAGATTAAACCTTCCTTTTAATTCTCATTGTTTCGATGCTTTTTAGCTTAGTTCCTTTTTTTTGAAATGGCAAATAAAAATATACTGTTAACAGTGCTTACATGTAAATAATTTGTGCCTACAGATTTCCTAAGGAGCTTCAGAGATTCATGCTTCCAAGAACGATTATATACATCTTTCTTTATCTCATATATTAGCTCATGTTAACCTATTACTTTACTCGACGCGTGGTATATACTTATCTCATACAACAATTTACCTTCTTCTCTATCTTAAACATATCATTGACTTATCTAAATTATACGTCCAACAATAATGTTCTTTGTTTGCGTATTTATATATGCCACAACTAAGCACATATTTCTTCCTGTACGTATCTAGAGCACTACTTCACGTACCGATAACCTCACGTTGTTCGCGTGCAAGCCAACTGCAAGAAATTCTTTTGGATTAATTTGGCTGCTACTTTTTTTTATATATCAGTCTGCTGGTGCGAAATTTAAAATGAAATAACCATGGTTGTAAGTTCAAGCATAAAGCGACATTGTGTGTAGCCTAAAAGTATAAAAATCAACTGAACTTGACTTCATGTTTGCTTGACTAATGGTAGCATGAATTGCCAATTATACTTGTGAATTTAGCTTTGCGATTCTCCAGACAGTTATCCCTTGAGAGTATCTTATACTTTTATACGACAGCTGTAAACTGATTGAGTTGCAAAAAGCCAGCTAAATACTAGAAACTGGTTCTTTTAGAGGATCTCCAATTCAATTTCTAAACTAATAACATGATCACCTGCATTCTCCTTCTACGTATTATGAAATATCATTAAGCAGACTGTCCTTTTCAAATAGTTCTGTCGCCTTAGCTAATGTAGTCAAGATCAACTGCAATAGAAACGCGAGTCGAAGAGTTTTCGTATTCCCCTACGAAATCACGTATCTTACTTTACATTGTTTAATGAAAATTATAAAGATATTTCGATTCTAAATTCAAGCGAGCACTACGAGCCCCGATGGTTCTGTGTTCATCTCATCCTTTTGGGTAGTTGTTAGGCGCATATTATATGCGTCGTTTCTCTCTAATACGATTTTCAATTTTCGTTAACAAAGTCCTCTTTATACTAACTATTGTTGAATCATAATTTTTTTCTAGTTTTTATTTTTTGCCGCCTTTTTCCTTTCTTGTATTTTCTTCTTTTTCTTCTTCTAATCTACCTTCTCCGGCGATGGCGGCAATGTATACATCCGTCCGCTCTACTCCCGTGTTGCGCTCTCGTTCACTCTCTCACTGTCTTCTTTGAGCTCTGCTGAGTCTCCCGTTTGTCGTCTATGGCTATCGGTTGTAGCAGCTTAAATTTGGCGCGCAGGCGCTCCGGAGCCGCGATCTGCCGTTACGTGTTGTTTACCACCACTGAGTAGTTGATGATGCTCGCGAAGAATTTGAGTAATAGTAGTGAGCTGTCCGAGGCAAGCTGAGCCGAGCTTGAAAAGTGCGTGGTGCTGTGGATCCCTATACGGTCGTACGTTGTGTTGTTTGTGTCCTACGCCATACGGTTACGTTGCCTACGATATGAATAGAAATGATTGTTTATGTGTGTGTTCGTAATAGCTACTAGGTAGCAACCCGGTGTCGTGGCGCTCTTTGATGGGTGACGACCCTGTCGTCGGAACTCCTGTAGCCCTCGAGTCCCGCGCGCCAGTCTATCGTACGCGGTAAACGTTTCCTATTGATTCTGTTCGTACAAACACAGCTATCCTGGGTAGCATCCGCTCGACGACCAATGCGACATTATAATAATGCACTGGCTCGCTACCCCAAGAGTGCGAGACGGGGGCGCACCATACAATCCTCGCTGTTGACTAGGTAGATTGGTTGAGGCGAGAATCCCGCCTCAGCCTTACTAGCGGAAACAACGGCAGGAGCAGCCCTCAGCTGCAGGAACGTCAGGACGTAGCAAGTTGATTGAGTGTGAGATCTGCGTGTTATAGTGTGTGTGCCGTGGTAGCGTGCCTTAATAGGAATCAGTCTCCACTCATATTGCGTATCAAGCTACCAACGTCGCGGCAAGGATTCACGAAAAAAGGCCTCCGAATACACTTTACACAACATTGTTGTTAGTGTTGTTATTGTTGTTGTTCTTGTACTAGCCTGTTTATTACTTAGCCAGATCGTATCGGTTCCGTTTAGCTTCGTCTAATCGTCCTCTAAGGTATCCTCAACGCAGGCAAAATAGAACGACGGCCGAAGACTCCGCTTGTCGTCGACGTTTGGGGGGTTGTAGGAGCAGCCCGTGCAGCCGTGCAGCCTTGGAAGAGGCCGTGATGCCGGCGGGAGGCGGGTCATGAGCCGGCAATCTGACGGCGGCCCGGGTTCGGGGACCGGGCCACCCCAAGCCAAATCGACGAGCTTAACTGCCGTCGCCGGTGCCGCCAATCCCCCCACGAACAACAACAACAACAATACCAGCACCAATGTTGACGCCGCCCCCGTATTCCAGTCAAAACGGCCCCCCGGGAGACCTCGAAAGCAGGTTTGTCATCTCTATCATCTTATTATTTATATTGCTTCAAGTGCTTATCTCTATGCTGATGAAGATCTTAACTTCCACCCGTTCACACACAACCAGTAAATACTGCCGGAGTAAAGCAATGCAGATCCTTTATAAAGCATTACTGCCATATAGAATGGTGCGTCCATCCGTGAAACGTGCCATTGATTTTCGCAGTCGGTGGGAGAACCGTACACACTGACTTTATAATTCTCCATCTCCACAGCTGCATGTCTATTTTTGTGTCAATTATTTTATTTGATGTTTAGTTCGATTTTACGGTTCCCACTCGCTCTCGGTTAATTCTGGTTGTGAAGTTCTGACTTGCTCCAATTTCTCTACGCTTTTTGATCAACCAGGGAAATGTCAGGCAGATGGCGGCTGAGTTCGATTTAAGAGCAAACATTCGATTCAAAACAAATGTCTGCGCCGAAAAAGTTTCGAAATTGTTTTCTGTCTTGCGAATGCTGTTTCGGGCATTTTCGCAATGAACGTCAAAGCTCACTGTCATTTCATTTATGTCACTGTGAATTCATTTATGAAGATTTTTTTATCCCAACGCGATCTGTAGCGCCTTTCTAGCTTAAATGTAACCGTGTATATTATAGAAGAAGGATAGTACCGCTCTCTACTTCAAGTGAAGCAGAGAAATTTGTCTTTCTTGAACATTCATTATATTGGCAGCGCTTGTGCTAGACTCAGCTCACTCTGGCTTTTCACGAACAGCAGGTGAATTGGGATTGGTGCGGGAATACCATGATTCATGTTATCAATGGAACGTTTGATTTAAATCAAATATGCATTACGCGTTATGTAAGATAGATATTAAATGATCAGAAGTTATTCAATTCACTATTTAGTCATTAGTTATATTTCAATACTTGCATCTTTCAATTGTATTCATTATTACTTTATTCAGATTTAATTCATTATCTTGACCATCGCCAGTTGTAGTAGGTGCGCTATTCTT
Source organism: Varroa jacobsoni (assembly GCF_002532875.2). Lineage (NCBI taxonomy): Eukaryota > Metazoa > Arthropoda > Arachnida > Mesostigmata > Varroidae > Varroa > Varroa jacobsoni. Next base: position 326,253 of record NW_019214376.1, on the reverse strand, counting down.
TTCGTCGAATGTAATTCCGTCCAATTTATATGCTGATCAAAAAGAACTCAAGTAATTCAACATTTGACACTAGTTAGCGTATTAGTTCAGATTCATTTTTACGTTGTCCATATATATATATATATATACGTTTTTCGGTAACTATACTCAATTTGTACTTTCGGTAGAATTTAGCAGTTGTTAAATTCACGTTGTGTCTCTCTCAAATATCTCTTTGAAAAAGGGCGCTTAATTTTGTAATTTATGTTTTTAAAGCGTCGTAAATATGATATTTTGGATAAACATATTTACATAAAAACAGGAATATGATTACTTCACCAAAAAAATCTTTGAAAATATTCGCCTGGCGAATTTTTTATGGGATAGTTTTGTGATTTCTCCGTTCATACAGCGCGATTATAATTTGACAATGTTGATGAATGTTGACTCGAACTAGAAAGTTGTTTTTATGATGCTCTGCCTTTGAGCAAATTTATTGCACCACAGTGTGAAGCTTGGTTAGGAAAGGTTTAGTACTTCGAATCAAATAAATGCGGTCTCTTTCGTGGTGAAATCATTGGCATGAACGTTTGTAATTTCTTGAATCTTATAAAATAGTTGTGTGTTTATTCTAATCGATAATAACGTTGAATTTATAATACATTTGAAAATCGTGCAAACATAAAGATCCATACAAAAATTAATTTGAAGTATTGCTATATAACACTTTAGAATTCGCTTATGGAGCTTGAAGAAATCTTCTAAGCACCTTAGTTTTAGTTTTAGTCTTTCTATAGATAAGTGTATTACAAAAATGAGTTAATTTTCTGCGTATGCACTTAGTAACTATTCGCATAAATACGGCTATATTAATCAATTAAGAGGTAACAATAATAAGTGGTCATCGTATTTGCTAATCCGAAAGACAACTGTTATTTCAAACGTATGGACAATATCACCATTTCTTTGCTTTCTTCTATTTTGTAGCAGGGAGCCTCGGAAATAATCCTCGGACGTAAGAAGATTGGGTACTTTCCTGGTCGACCTCGAGGCTCAGTTCGTGTTCGCCGGAAACCGGCGTCTCTCGAGGAGGGCGTAGCTGGCCCGGGGAGTACATTGGGAAGCTCCTCCGGGTCTATTCCACCGCCCTCTCCAGGAGGTGTCGGTCTCCCAGCGCCACCACCTACCAATAATCATACAGCCCAATCAGCCGGTTCATGTAACGAAGAACCCGAGCTAGCTGAGGGTCTTGTTCAAGGCGCTCTAACAACAACGACGACGGCTGCCATCATGGCTGGACCCCCGGAACCGTAAGTGCATTACACCGTAGACAAACCTATTTCCACCTATTCTTTATTATTTAAAGTCAGCGTCAAACATAAAATCGTACCTTATGAAATTTGAGTAAATGTAAGTTGGCTAATCATCTGAGGCATTAATAGGGTACCTAACAAGAACGCGCCGTGTAGCATTGATTGCATTGCTTTTTCTCATCGTCCTTTTTGCATCCTTTGCTCCTTTAGAGTTGAAGAGCCTTTATGCGGCCTATGTAATCTGGCCGAACGCAATCCCTATTTGTCATCGCCGTTTCTATCAGCCCGTGTCGGCCCCGCCAAGCTCGGCCTGAGCAGCGATCCCGAGAAGCCGCAGAAGCGGCGGCGTATCCGGGCATCGAAGATGAGCGCCGAAGGCAGCGCTACGTGCCTTGAAGATATCTGCAATGTAGGTGTGATTCCGCCAGGCGAGGAGCCGCTTGATGTGGCTGCAGTAGCCGACGCCCAGGGTACGGTGCGTGTACATACCGTTTGCGCGCGATGGTCAGCCGGTTACGATGGCACAAAGTCCGGCACGCTAGAGATGCTGCTCGACGAGAGTCTGCGACGGGCGTGCAGTCACTGCCGCCGGCTCGGAGCTTCAGTCCGATGCGCGCACGAAAATTGCGGTAGGACATACCATTTGCTCTGCGCAGTAGGCGCAGCCTGCGCTATCGATGGTGACCGTGAACGTATATATTGTCAAGGCGAACATTCGACACAGCTGAAATTAACCTGCGAGACGTGCACCAGGCCAACCGAGACCCGCGAGAGCCTTTGGTGCACACAGTGCGCAAAATATTACCATGTTAGCTGTACCGACACACCGTCAGGTATGAACCACTATAAATGACAGCTTGTCAAGCGCACCAATGATACGTAATCATATTACATATATGTCTGTTATTATTATTCTGCAGGATAAGTAAACGTTAAGTCAAAATACACAGTAGCCAAGTAAATTGTAAAAAAATGTTTACCAAAGACATTCGTTTTATTGTGCAGGTACTTCGATTGTGTCTAATCTTCGAATGGGGTGGCTGTGTGTGGGATGCCGTGTATGTCCGATCTGCCACGGCGGGAGCCTCGATCGTGCCGTAACGTGCGACTCCTGTCGAAAGTGCTATCATATGCAATGTGTGCGGCCCGCGCTCAACCACCTTCCGAAGCACGGCTATAAATGCGTGCTGTGTCGATTCTGTGGGGACTGTGGCTCAAGAACGCCAGGCTCCGGACCGTCGTCACGGTGGCACATGAACTACACCGTGTGCGATTCGTGTTATCAACAACGAAATAAGGGGATGAGCTGCCCATTATGCGGAAAAGCATATCGAGCATCATCATCATCAAAGATGGTTGACTTTACGCAGTGCTCAAACTGTAAAAGGTACCAAATGTCATTTCCTAAAAAACATTCTTTTTATGTCGATGATATATGCTAATTTCTTTAAGCAACTGTTACACTGTTCTCACTGCGCTTAAACAGAATTTTCAAAATTCTGTTTAAGCGCAGTGAGCAAAATCAGTATTGATAGCCTTAACCTATTTCACTACATTTAATTTTATCAGTATTATTTCTGTTATTGTTATTATGATGACCTACTTAGTTCAGCAGCAGATGTTCTCTCAGTGTAATCTTCATTTGATTTATTGTGTATGGCAATTCGGCGGGGCGTATGTTAATTTGAGCAGGTACATCCACAATGACTGCGATCCCGCAATAACAAATGGAGATACTCGCGACTACCGAGACTATACATGTCCCCCGTGTCTTCAACCGCGAGCCAATACTACAGACGCCGATGAGGTATTGTCTTCCTCGACGCCGTCACTGGCGACCGATGGTAGCAGTGGAGCTGACGCGCCCTGTCTTTCGCCAGTGACCATCGAGGAGGCGACATCTGCTATTGGCGTTGGAAATTATGGTGCGGGTAAACCCATGGGCGCCATGGGCGCGATGGGCCCCATGGGGGCACTAGCGTCGCGCGGCAAGGGCCTTCGAGGCATGCGGAGACCGAGGGGAGCGGGCCGTGGACAGGTAGGTCGACCGCCCACGAATCCCGCGTTGAAGATGCGCGGTCTCGGCCGGTGGGATGCCACTTCTGCGGCTCAGGCCAAACAAGTCAAGAAGGACTTCGAATTCGAGCGCGATGCTCTACTAAATGTCGGCGGCTGTGGAGGTAATGCCGCTGGCAAACTCACTGACGAAGAGGCAACACAAGACTCGAAGGTCGTTCTATTCTCAGCTAACGATAAGTTTGTCCTTCTACAAGATATGTGCGTATTATGTGGTAGTTTCGGAATTGGAGAAGAGGGACGATTGATTTCGTGCGCGCAATGCGGCCAGTGCTATCATCCGTACTGCTGCGGCGCGAAGGTGACGCAAACGACGCTGACCAAAGGTTGGCGCTGCCTCGACTGTACTGTGTGCGAAGGCTGCGGCCAGCCACACGACGAGAGCCGCCTGCTTCTGTGCGACGACTGTGACACGTCTTATCATACGTACTGCCTGAAACCGCCTCTCGAGAACGTACCACAGGGCACATGGAAATGCCAACACTGCGTTGTGTGCGTCCTTTGTGGATCGCGCAGCCCCGGGCCAGAGGGTTCCGAATGGCAGGCTAATTACACGGAATGCGCCCCCTGTGCGTCAAAGTTCCGATGCATACAATGCTCCCAAGACTACCAGGAGGGCGACATTATAATCGAGTGCGAAAAGTGTATGCGATGGCTGCATGGCCGGTGTGATGAAATCACCTGCGAAGAGGATGCTGAACGCTGCTGCGACTTAGGCTATAGTTGTCCGCTGTGCCGAGGCAAAGATACATTACCAGCACATCTGGTCCATGACCTTCTGATGGACTCGCCCTGTCCATCACCCGTACCACAGGACACACCGACACATAAACAAAAAGCGCATCACCTCATCGACGGAGTTTATTTGACCGACCTGGGTTTGAACACTATCAAGACGCTTACCCTCGAGCCCCCGAAGAGGACGCGCACCGTCAAGCCCAAGGACGCACTAGGCAATCGACTTCCCTCGCTTCCAAGCTTATCGGGATTGTCTAGTCTCTCGGGCCTGCCGGGCTTGGGTCAGAGGCGCGCCACGTTAGATGATCTGGCGGACGGTGGTGATCCCTTCGAGTTCGAGGCTGACGGAATCCTCGAGGGCCTCGAGGGCGACGAAGAAATCAAGCGAAAGAAAAAAATCCAAAAGTTAGGGATCGGCGGTTTTGTAGCCAATGCACGATCGCGAGCCATGTCAAGCAAAGACGACGCAACATTTGCCGTTGAAGCGTCAGCTGCAATGCAGCCATTTGATGATGATAAGGAAACAACGTCAAAGGATGGTCCCGATTCAGAGAAGGCCCAAAGGCAACAGCGGAGACGCCGGCCCAAAAAGAAACGGACCATCGAAGAGAGTATGCCTTCTCACATTCAGGAGGCATTCTTTGGCATGACTCTGCTTAGTGCGACATCAAACGCAACCACAGACACCTTCGAGGACTTGGACAACTGTGCAACAGATGCTCCAGCCGCAGAAGATGACCGTAAACAAACGGTACCAGTTCAGTCCCATAGACGAAAAGAGCCTGTGGTACCGCTGGCAGAGTCACGCGTTGGCCCGCCGGACGTGCCTGCCCCAAGCACGGGACTTCAGGGAGCGGGTGCAGGCATGGCCGCAGATCTCAGCATTGATCACAACCTCGTCGACCCGATCGAGTATGATGAACTTGGCGACCTATTACCATCTGACCTTCCACAGGAACTAAGGGACGACGAACTAATGGATATGATTATGCAGGTTAGTAAACATAATTGCAGCGACGATAATGATGATTATTATTACTGCTAGAAATGACGATTGATTACTACATAAATTGAAAATGAAATGTATGTAATAGTTTACCTATCCACATATGGATCAAACAACAATATATGGTTAATAAGCTAAACTAAGTGTCACACAGCGTACGAAGTCATGGAAGACTAACATGAGGCTTTTATACTGTTGCTATTACTTGCTGCAGGAAGCAGATGGAAGTGGGGGGCCTAGCGTAGAAGCTGATGTACTTTTAGCGTCGCCTTTGCCCCATATGGATGGCCAAGATGTGGAGAATGTATTTAAAGGTGTACTTAGTCCATCAGTAGAAGGTCGATTACCTCCTGGCAGTCAAACATCTCAAGGTGCGCAAGGGGGATGTCAGGGTCCAACAACGGTTACCGGGACAGGCGGTCCAACAGCTCTTCAAGACCGTCAGGGCATCTCGGCGCCTTCGCCAGCCCCCTCTTGGTCATCGCAAGATCTTGACGAGGTAAGCATATTTGTTCTTTGAAAATTACACTTACTTGCTTATTCTGTCCTGATTATACAGTCAGACTGTAACGGCATTGTTTTCTAAAGTAAGAGCTGTCTCGCTTCCAAGCGATTTTAGAAACTATAGACCTATTTATAACATAAAATTAGAAAAGTTCCATGTAAAAGGGCTCTACACTATATAATTTCTTTCTAGCGCTAGCAATTCATATATGTGATCCAAAAATCTGTTTTAAATGATATGCAGTTTCAAGTACGTTTCTTAAAGATTATCTTTTTTCCCTGACAAGTGGGAACATAGTTTAGGAAAGAGATGGATTTGGATTAATCAACGCTTACTTTATATTCGACCCATGCTTAATTACTGCAGGTGGCCTCAAATCACTCCGGTGGCTCGAACAACAAGAACAACATGCTGAAGTGGGAGCCAGACGAGGCGCTGGCTGAAAAGGCCACAATATCAATGGTGCTATATGCCAACCTCAATCATCCAACACTCAAGCAGGAGTATCCACAATGGTCTGATCGCGCGAAACAGATTGCTAAGATCTGGCGCAACCTGCCTACTGACAAGCGTGCACCATATCTACAGAAAGCACGCGAGAATCGGAAGGCCAGAGCAGTTCTTGAGAAAACCACACCTGGCGGCGGGCCAGTAGGTCAAACGCAAGCTTCCTCATCTTGGAAACAGTCTTCTGAGGTATGCCTAAAGCCTACGTACTTATGATTTCTAAACTAGTAGATATATTTTAGTAAATAAAATTTCTATTTATCCGCCTTTTCTGTTATTAGCTGATTTAAAAGGGTCTTTGAGTATGCTATAATTATAAGCCTTTAATCGTCTATGTTTCCTTTTATACGACTTCCAGCGCAAGGCAAGTGCTACCTGGTCTGCCGGGGGTCCCTCTGGTAGTGGGCCAGCCTCGGGCAGTGGCATTTCCTCGCTCGGACCCTCTTCACAGGCTTGGTCCAGCGCCGGAGTCGTAGGCGCTGGAGGGGTGATACCTAAACAGGAAGCACAGGGTCCGCCTTCCGTGACACCAGCCGATGAAGGTTTAGATGACGATGACCTGCTTGAATTAGGCGCCGACTTCAACATCTTGGAGTACGCCGACCCGGAGAACGATACGGTCACCTCCAGCAATTCTAACACTGGCGATGGCTGCAATAAAACCAGTGACGGTCTACAAATCAAAGAGGAAGATAAAAAAGATGCTGTTGACGTTTTGGGCCACACAGATGCTAACAATGGACAACGGTTGCTTCTTGGAGGCCTTGCGAAAAATGAACAAGGAGCCAGTGACGGTGTGGAGGCAGGTGATGGTCTTAGCAAAGGCCACGACGAAGCAGGACTATTAAGTGACGTCGACTTTGAAAAGCTAAAGGCGGAGATGTTTAGCACGGCGGAAGAAGTACTGGCGTCCAATACCACCGCTTCACGTCCAAGTCAGCCGGCCCAAACAGTAGGCCCGATCAACCAATGGTCGCAGCCAACTCACGAAGCCCACCCACCGTCGCAGCAGCAGTCTGTTTTTGGGCATGTTACATCTATGAACCCGAGCCATGGGCCACACCAGCCTCACGTACCACCTGCACAGCAGCTCCAACCAATGATGCAGCATCCACCACAACAACCACCAGGACCAGGCATGATGACATCTATAGGTTCCACGGGACTTGGACCTCAATCACATCAAATGGGAATAGGGCCTACGACCCACATGAATGCCCGACCTCTAAATTCTCATCAACAGATACAACAGCAACAGCAAATGCAACATATGGTAGGTTTTGGCTCAACGTTTAAGATCAATATAATACAAAGAAACTTTATTTATCAAGGAAAACACAATCGTTATATACTAGAGGATTCATTTTTGTAGTCGCAATCAATTTAGGTTATGTAATGTGTATCATTAAAAAAATATGTACCCGAAATTCTCTTAGCGTACAGGCCAATGAATTGTTGATTCACTCCACTCGCAAATGAGTTTAATTGCATTTAATACTTTTCAACTACAGAAATTGCTTCGCAGATGATTCACAGATGATCACAGTCGTGGGTTTCTACCATGTGCAGAATTACTATTATTACTGTTCTTCCTATCAAAACCGATTCAATTACTTTACAATACAAAAACGATTTTGCTTGTTTGTACTGCTATGCAAGATATTCTAATGTGAGTGTGTATTTGCGGTGTCACTCAACCAGGTACGTTCATCAATACAGAATGCACCTTCTGGTGGGGTAATGGGGCGCCTCGCCAGTCCCGGTATCCCGATGATACCGGCTGCTGGTGGAGTTGCCAGTCCGTTACGGCCTGTGGCCCCTCCTGCAGGTCTGGCGCCTACGCAGGCGCTGGCACAGATGACGCAAAGTCAGCCTTCTCCGGCATCGACCACAATCGCGCAGCAGTTCAAGCTGCGAACGTTACAAGCGCCGCCAGCACCTGGCGAGAACAATACAGGTCCTACGTCAGCTGACGTGAAGTATAGCTACGAGTTGTGGATGCAAAAACAAGATGAACTACTATCAAGTCAAAAGAAGTACCTCGAAACGGAAATGGGCAAACTGCGAAAGATCAAGAAGGCGTTGACAGCTAAGCAGAGACAGCTGGCCAGGGCAGGCAGCGGACAGGAGCTGAACGACAGCGACTCCAGCCAGCTGGCATACGTGAACCGGGAAATGCCGGGTCTGCAGAAGTTCCTCGAGCAAGTGAGGAAGCTTCATAGGCAGCACACGAGCGTTATTCAGGAGTATCGCGTGAAGAATCAGCAGCCCGCGCCAGCTCCCGGCCAGTCTCCGGGTCCGTTTGAGGGGGGATACACGCCGATAGGTGAACAGACTCCGCCTACGGGGCCACATCCAGGAGGTCCATCAGGTCCATCGCGGGGTCTGATGTCCCCGCAGCCTAACTATTATCAACAGCCAATGCCGGGGCCACCTGTACCAGGACCACCAAACCCACACGCTCCACAACAACAGACGCCGTTAAGATACCCGCCGGCACCTGTTGGTCCACAGCTGCCTAATGTACATAACAACTCCAGTGGACCTCCACCGGGGGTCCCTATAAGTGGACCTCCTCCGCAGCAAATGATGCGGCCACCACCGCCATATCCCTCGGTAAAGCCGATGGCTAGTGCAATGCAACAACCAGGCGGAATGCAACCAAGCGCTACAATGGCCCCGTCAGGTCATCATACATCGCTCGGCCCAATGGGCTCGCCCCAGGCACAGGCTAGCCCCGGCGGCCTACCGGCGAACCCTCCCTCGGCTGCCGGCCCAGAGCTCTTCCGGCAAGGTGGTACGCCCGAGTCTCCTTCGCATGATTCCCTAACCGGGACGATGAGCATGGGCCTACAACAGACGAATTCGAACCAGGCCAATCCGAACAATCCACAGCAGTACTCGCCCCGACATTCAGCCACCGGCTCAACCACACCCCAACAATGTTACTCACCTGCTACGCCACAAGGTCAGTTAAGTTCGAATGAACATGTACATCCACGAAGCTGCAGAAATCTATCTGTTTAGATAGATCAATTAGCATTCCAGTTATAGCTTAGAATGCCAACCCCAGTCGAAAATCTGTTCCGTGGGCATGAGCTGGGAAGGCAAACGCAAATCGTAACTAATGTTTCTTTTTATTTAGGTCCCCCGCAAGTATTTTCGCCGTCCCCTGTTGGGGGACCCGCAAGTGTTGGTCAAGTTTTCTCACCAGGGGGCCACACGCCCAACACGCCCGATCCGGGCAACCCCAACAGTAATTCTAACTCTAATCCCGCGCTACTTCTTTATCTACGTCGGAGTCCGGGTCCTAGCCCGGCGCAAAGGACACCCCCGCATTTTCCGGGAATGTCTCCTTACCAGGTTAGTTTGATAGCCGCCAGTGACCTCAGTTAGACCAAGTTATGAGCTTGCAGGCCAGTGAAACTGATTTAGATCGGACAGCAAGTTTCTTGTGTTCTCAGTGGTCCCATGTTTTACTAATTAAGTTAAAAAACGTTAGTGCAGCTGAAGTTGTTTTCCCATGATAATAATAATAATATTGTTAGTACCTTTGAAGATCTTCTGTAGCGATGTTGTTATTGTTTGTGGTGACTCTCTATGTCTGTATGTGTGTGTATCAGGTTCAGTCACCAGCTGCGCCGCCGTTCTCGCCCCATCATGCGCCCTCCCCAGCGCCGTCTCCTTCGCCCGGGCAGCCGGCGGCCATGCACAGTCCAGCGCCATCGCCGGCGCGATCGGCGCCGTCCCCCAAGTCAAGCCCGATGCCACCGAATGCCAGTCGGCCAAACGTGTACGCGGTCGGCATGAACAAACCGGGCGGCGGTGGTAGTGGTAGCTTAAAAGGAGGATCGCGTTGGTGGACGCCCGCTCGAGCTGACGCCATGGTTGCTGAGGCGGCAACGGTGGCCGAAAAACCTCTGCTACTTGAGCGGCTTTGGAGTGTAGACGATGACGCGTCTGCTATCGGAGCCCGCGAAGACCTCGCCGAGTTGTTGGACTACTTGGGACAGGTGATGTGGACCAACATGAACATGGCGTCAATGGTGTCAGACAAACAGGACAAACAGGTGGTACACACAACTACCTCTGACCGGACAGTCAGCGTCAGACAACCAGAAGTGATATCGTCGCCATCTGCAGCAATGTTTCGGTCAAAGGTATTCGCGGTCGGACTGAATCGCCAACTAAGTACGCCCGGCGGCCGGGCCGATGATGGTAATGGCCATCATTACGCTGTCGCTAATGGCAGCAGCCGAATAACAAGGAGAGTCATAGCCAGTGTTTGGCCATTCGGCCGTTTATTGGGTGGCAATCCCGATTCGTTGCCGGGCGCCAACGGCACGCAGACCACGTCAGCGGCAAACACGTCCTCGTCATCATCCGGCGATTTCGGCGGATCGTCGTTCAATGTTGATGGCGACGTTGCTGAACCGGGCGGCGTGGACAACGTAGACGACGTCGACGTGTCGGCCAGCGTGTTCGTGGTACAGTTCGACGACGACAACAATAGTCCCAACTCGGCGTTGGTGTCGCAGCCGGGCGGAGTATCCGATCAAGAACAGACGTCGGAACAGCCGGAACAGACGTCGGAAACGGCGTCTGAACAGGCTGATCAAATCGTTGATCAGGTGGATCAGGTAGTAGAAGATCAGGTTGTGGAACCCGAACAAGAGCCAGAGGATCAGCCGGCCGAGCATGCCGGATCGCAAGGCGAACCAGCCGAGCAGGCGGAAAGCCAGCCAGATCAACCAGATCAGGACCAGGAACAAGAACAGCAACAACAAGGCCAACAGGACCAAGATCAGTTGGATCAACCGGTTCAGGGTGAACCAGAAACAACACTCATAGCAGCGGCTGATGTGGCTGTTGATGACCACAACTATTTTAATACGCCATCATTACCGCCGACGGCGGATGAATCGGAAACGGCAGATGTCGATGCTGAGGTCACACGCATACATGAGCATCCATCATCGTCTCTTGTCGAATCAAGAGACCATCAAAGTGGAGTTGTTTTACTCAACGACAGCAGCAGCTGCAACAGCAACGTTATCAGCAGAAGCAGTAGCGGCAGCAGCAGCAGCAACACGAATAGCAACGCCGATAATAACCACAGTAGCAGCAGCAGCAGCAGCAGTAGCAGCAGCAGCAGCGGCGGCAGTATTAACATGTCAGCAAGTACTACGAGCCTATCTTCACCATCAGCTTCGCCTCCAACGCAGACTATCAACGGTAGTTCGGTGGGGAGCACAACCGTTGGTGAAGTGCAACCGTCACCGGTAGTATGTCCGTCTCAGGCCACCCAAGAGACAACTGCTTCACTATTCGTCGTTGCCGACCAAAACCAAAACGTCACTGGGGTTGTGCAAGATTCGTGCGGAGAACCAATGGAAGAGGACCTCGAGACGAGCGAACGTGTGAGCACGCCAGGAGTAGTTGTAGTAGTGGCTGCGTCCCCATCGGGAAAAAATCCACCACTTTCTGTTGCTTCAGCAACATTTAGTGAGGCCAACGGTGACCGTTCGTCAGAAAGTTCTCTAAGTCTCACATTGAAGCTCGGAAAAACAAATACGACTGATATTGCGGAGCCAACGACTATACTTGCCACAGAAATCGTTCAAACAGAAGCAGAAAAGAAGCCGCTGCAGCAGCAAAATGAGCAGTTACAGCAACCCTCACTGGAGAACGACGTTGAGGAAGTTCAGGCAGTAAAGCGCGCGTCATCGGGCACGTTTGAAGAACAGGTAAGAGAACGTTTCTCGTTTCACAATTCGTTTGATAGGATGTGCCTATGTCCCATTTGCTGAATGTGTCTAATCCTGCAAGTTAAAAAGAGCTCGTAATTGGTGCAAGGTCAAAGCTTTGCTTTATGGATCAATGTCTAACAATATCTACTTTCATGTGAACATCTTATCTTCGGTCAAGTGTAGTAATTCGATCCAGGCTGCCTCTATGCATCTTTCTACTCGTTTAAATGAACCGAACTCCACCGTACTTCTATGTTTGCTAAAGTTATACAACTTGCGCTTATATGTTTCCTACTTCTGCTGGAACATCAATATCAATGCAACCTTTCAAAATGAAAATAGCAGTAAAAACGTCAATTATCATAGACTGCTCAATTTTAAGAAAACGTCACAGCTCAAATGTTGTTTTTGCTTTTCGTTTTACGAAAAACTGATGCAAAAAAAGAGATGCCTATCGAGACTGCTTATTTTGTTCACTTGTCGTACATGTGTAGAAAAGTTGCTGACGTGCGCTTGCTTAGTGCTCAAAAACAGCGATATTGAATGTAATTAATTGCGTTTGCCACCTTCACATTTCGCGCGAACGTTCCACAACTACTACGCGCGACTGCTTTTTGTATGACCTCGGGACAGCTGCTGTTCTCATGTGAACTGGGGTGGGACAAACAATTCAGTATGAATTGTTGCCTGCGATACAATGCTTGTTGAAATCAATTTAAAAACCCAATATGCTTACTACTTTGAGTCTTTTCTATCTCTGTGTCCTGACCTGCACCCTATTCTATTCGATGTGTGGCGTATGTTTGTTTGACTTTCTTATGATTGTGTCGCTTTCCTTTAGCCGCATTGTGCGGGGACTTCCCCTGGCGTGCTGCTTGCCGGGGCCGTCGGCGCAGGCATTGCTCCGCTTTCCTCTGTGTCCCCGACACCAATACCCACACAATCAACAGCACTTTCTACAACAACAACAACAATAGTAACAGCCACAACAGTGTCCCGCCTGCCAAAACCCCAGCCGTCGCAACAAATTGCAGCTACAACGACGACAGCCTCACCTCCGGTAGCAATCATTAGTCCACGTCGAACTCCACCGTCACCGTTGCCTTCAGTAACATTGACATCGACAAAACATTTACAACAACAGCAACAAACACCACCCAATCTGCCCAAACTACCCGCTGGCCCTCTAATCCCGCCTATCGGCCTATCAACAACAGAGACGCCTGCACCAGCGTCAACAACAGCCGCATCGAAACCATCACCAACGACAACAGCTGTATCAGCTGCGTCAACCGGAACAACTATTGTGGTACAAAAAGTGATCACTGTTCCATCAGCTGTTGCAGCTCCTGCCGTGACGGCGACCTGGGCAAAGGCTGGCAGCAGGACTTCGACCGAGCAGCAATGTAACAACAACACCTCAGTTCCCGCGCAGCAACAAAAGCTGCAGTCACAGTCGAACACTGCTGTTCTGCCTCAGCAGCAGAAAATCCCAAATCGGCCGATGCAAGTTGGGGATCAACCAGTAGGTGTACTACAGCAGCGAATTACTGTTGCGACAACAACTTCAGCAGGTGGCGTTGCCAGTGCTACAGGTTCTATTGTTGTTCTCCCGAAGGCTGCTGTCATCCCAGTGACTTTTTCAACGGCGACAACTCCTGGAATTCTACCGACGCCGTCACCGCCACCTGCTGTAACCCCAACAGCAACAGCAACTAGTCCTGCTACTGTACCGCAACCTCTGCCTCCAATACACCCCTCCCAAGGCTCGTTGTTGCCGTCACTGTCTCTGTCATTGCCAATGCCGAACCCGAACCCGAGTCCCGCTGCCGCTGCTCCCGCTAGTGCCGGCGCCGGTCCTAGCGTTACGACCCCCAGTGCCCCCGTCGCCGCCACTGTCGCTACCAATAGTGTTGCTACAGCTGCAGCTGCTGTTTCTGCTAGTGCCTCCTCTTCTTCTATTTCTTCAGTTCCACCTAAACAAAACGTTCTTTTAAAGCAGCTGCTGCAAAACTGTCCGTCAGCGGAGTCGGGGACCTCACCCAGCGCCACAACAAGTACGTATAGTGAAGACGTACACAGATGTTTATTAGATACGTATTTGTTTTCCAGTTTCATTATTATGTATCTTTTACGTAATTTTTCACATATTTGTGCCTAAGAATCGAACTACACAAAAGGAATTTCTGAATGAATGTTAAGAATTCTTAGTTTCTTTCAGCGGCTGATTTAAAACGCCTCTATGTCCCTTTTCTGGCCATAAGTTCATATGTTTTCATTTCTAATGTTCTAACGCTATTACATTTGCGATCCCTAGATTAACAATATCTGTATCTGTCTTTTTAATGGCTGCATTTTATTAGTAGAAATGACGGAGAACCGTAACTGTTTCATGCTCAGCTTTTGTCTTTTCGTCCATTTCAGCTCTCACGGGAAACGGAGGTTCACCGGTCCTGGTGGTCAAGGAACAACCAACGCTTATAACCTCACAGTTGGTTAACAATAACAACCATGCTATTGTTAACAACAACAATAGCAGCGGCAGCATCAGTATGAGTATGGGCAGTAGTACTGGTATCGTTAATAATAGTGGAAGCAGTAACAGTGGTAGTGGCTGTGCAACAGGCACTGCCACAGCTTCTTCCGGTTCAGCGAATTCAGTTCCTTCGTCTACCCCTATTATTCCTGCTATGAGTCCACACAGCTCGCAGCAAGCTGCGTCTAAAACTGCAGGTAAACTAGCTAGCATCGTCAGCAACTGAGAGTTGTTATCGAATCATTATGCTCTCTTATTTTATTTATTCAATTGATCACTAGCCGTTTTATAAGATCGTGAAAAAGCATTATAACTATTACTATATATAGTTCTATAGTGTTGCGTTTAACTGCTGCCTTGTATTGGCTCTCAGTTCCTTCGTTCATGATGCCAGCAACGAAAAGGACAACATCGCCTCCAGCGCCATCTAAAACGCCCCCAACAACATCAGCATTAGCAACAACGACGACCACAACAACATTAATACCACCATTAGAAACAACAGCACCAGTCGTTAGTCCTGCAACAGCAACTGCAGTAGTAGCAGCAGCGACACCAGTGGCAACACCAGCTGCTCCAATAACAACCCCAATAGCAATAACAGCGACGATGCCGTCGTCGGTTCCTCCAGGGCCAATTTTGTCGTTGCCAGCATCAGGTGCCAGTCCAGGTGCACGTCTGTCTGCACCGCAGCAACTGCCCGCGCTTCCTATCGTATCAGCCGCACCTCAGCCAACCTCAGCTGCGGCTGTTGGAGGCGGAGGCAACAATGGAAGCAATGCGATGAATAGCAGCACCAGCAGTGGTAATCTTCTGCTTAATAATTCATCGAGTGACCGAGTTCCTCCTTCAGTGCCACTACCGCCAGTGCCTTCTCATCAGATTGGTGCGCCGTCACCTCAACCTACCCCAATTGTAGCCCAATCGCTCCCTTCAACAGCGACCGCCCCAGTCGGGCCTCATGTCGGGACACTTGGAGGAACCCCAATCGCTTATACAGCCAGTCATTCTGGGGTGCCAGCGCTTGGTGGCAGTCTCCTTCAGAATAGTCTTCAACAACACCAGCAAGGTGGTCCCCTCCGACAATCGCCGCAGATAGGCGGTTCCCCGATGAGCAATCAGATATCTCCGGTCACTTCAGCAGCTTCCTGCGATAGCTTAAAACCCATACATCAGCAACAACAACAGCAACAACAACAACAGCAGCAGCAACTTTCTCACCAGCTAGATCAGCAAACCAGTGGTGGACCGTCTCATCAGCACCATGCCATGACCCCTTCACCACCAATAACAACGGTAGGCATGCAGCTTTCCGGACCACTCGGCGCCACGACCCAGGGAACCCCGTCCACGATGACGACGTCGTCGCAAACGCAACAACCTCCGGCACCACCGAACAGGGTAAGTAGAGTTGTTGTCATGGTGCCTTTTTTGTAAAATATGCAAAGAGCGTTACTTGGAAATACAGCATTGACAACTACCGAATGCTACTAATCACTGCATCCTTCGTATAATGGGCATTGCAGGTTGTCGCTTGTCTTCCTGGAAGCCTTAGTCCGTTTGATGGACCTTCTATGCACAATCAGACCGGAGGAAACCTTCAGAGTCCCCAGAGCGGGCCTCCAACTCCACTTGGAACCGGTAGCATGTACGTGAAAAGCGAGTTGACCTCCCCAACTGCGGGTAGCGGACATTTCTCTCCGGGGCCAATGGGTCCTCCAATGCAGCATCCAAATCATCAGCCGTTAACTACAACAGCCAGTCCTCAGTTGCAACGCACACCGATGTCACCTATGGGCGGTCCACCTCGTGGATCTCCTTTTGGGCCTCCGTCAAGCCAAATACCACCTGGAAAGCCTACACAAAATAACAGTCAGGATACATCTAGCAGTGGAATGCTTTCAGGACAACCGCAGGGTCAAACTCAACAACAAAATCCACGCAAACGACCTCACAAGCAACAATCTGCTAGTGGTAAGTCAACAGAGACCTTTAAAACTAGCAACAACACTCTAAGATTATGTTACAGAAATAGACAGATGCAAAGATTTTGCACTTGGTTGAGGTATGTCAGTAAAGGTACCATCAGGAGGAAATACAGTTCAAACTCTACAAAGATCGAAATGTTTCACTTTCACGAAATTTAAAAGACAGAATTGAATCTTAAAACCATTATGATATATATCAACATCAATATCGATGGGAAGGATTTTGATTTCAACTAATGAATAAAAGAAAATAAAGTCTGTTTTCAACACAATTCACAGGCCGCCGTAAGTAAAAATGTTCTTAATGTATCCACCCAAATAGTCTTTAATTTACATGTAAATATGGATAGTTTTCCTCTTTATTCTATTTCTATTATCTATTTCGGAGATATTACTTTTAGTCGTTTTTTGTTTTGCGCGTCATACAACATTCCAGCTATATATAACGATGTTCAGTGTATTATTTCTAGAAAATTACGTTCGTTATGTAAACTGTGTTCAAGCAATGAAAGATCCTTTAACTTTTTTTTGTCGTTTTTTGTTCCATACTGTTTTTTTTTACCAGGTCTAATATCGGCAACAGGTGGTGCACATGGAAGCGTCGGTAGTGCGGGAGCATCAACGTCACCAACAAAAAAACGCGCCAAAAAATCTGCAGGATCAGGAACACCTGGCGGGATTCGCGGAGAAGAGGGCCCCGGACTAGCTCTAGCGTCAGAACCTACCTCATTGGGTGAACCCACATCAGGCTCTTTAGCAGGTTTAGAACTTGGAGCCCCCGTCAGTGCCAAAATGCGGTCGTTGCCAGCCGTCCGAATTGTCGAGCCTTCAATACACGCCAACTACAGCGCGTGTCCCATATTTGGAAGGGACAGGGGAACCCCCATTCAGCCACAACTAGCGGGATCGTTTGGTAGTGGCGAACTGAAGAAGGCTAGCAAATATGGCGGCGATTTCTACAAACATCTGGGTACCAGCACGAGAAGCAGCCGAGCGCGCCGGAACCGACTGGTATTAAATAGTCGTGGTTTTTACAATCAGGAATTTTCCCATCGCCTCAGCTCAAACAGCGACCGTGCATTTAGGTGAGATTCGTTTACTCCTTAACTCGTCTATTGTTTTCAAAAGGTGCTTGCCGTGAGTATCTTTGTTTGAGCATTTAACATAAAGGTGATGCCACTAGCCGTATATTGTCTCGCATGATACAAATGTACGCAAAGAAACAGTGTGTGATATTTTTATGAAAATGCTATCATGCAACTAACATGTCGACATTCTAGAAACCAAATGATGACTATGGAATTTTAGTAACACAACAGGAAATCACTCTAACCGAAATGTGTCACATGTTTCTCTTACGTCTACAGTCCCGAGACTGTCTGCTACTGCTCGAGTCCGGAGAGCGATGTCAGAGAAAAGTTGTTAGAAATGAAGGGGTTGAGATTGATCTCTCGGGAGACACCGGCTGGCTCAAGACAACTCAAAGGCTCTTCTGACTATAATTCAAACCTTATGCCAGCAAGTTTAAAATGCAGCGAGAAAGAACGAGCCCCTTCGCCTGCTTTGCCACTGTATGCTCCCGTACCCATGCGACCAAGCTATGATGGGCATCAGCTTATAAACGAGCTTGACCATAAATCGTCGGTGAACTCAGGTAAGATACCCTCTTCTTACTGCTATGAATCAAAGAGAGATATGGTGCAACTATCGAAAGACCAATCGTCACTCTGCAGTAGCGATTGAGCCTATAGATACCAGTACTTAATATGATTTATAAATGCTAACCATAGTCTATTAGCAAAAAATATGTATTTATATTATTGAGCAATACTAATGTATGTATGGTATCGAACTCAATGGGCGTAATTTGTTCACAGCGGAAATGTTATTCTATATTTGTTTTACCCTAGCTTACTTTGAGCCGAAATTGTTTTTATTATAAGCGTAGGACACTCTCTTTGTTATTTTTTGCAGTGATGAAGAAAGTGTCATCTTTTTTAAACGCAGTCTAACCTGTGATTGAATTTCAGCGACTAATGGATTGTTGTTAGTGACGCTGACGTTGCGTTCGTCACGCGACGTCAAGTCCGTCCTCAGTTCCTTGTCGAAGATACTCGAGCTCGAAGCAAAAGAACCGTTCGCAGATGCGAATGGTGAGCTTCTTTACGAGATTATTGAACGTTTGGAGGTACCATCATCCGAACGAAAACCGGACGAGGTCGAGTACCTTTGGGCAGATGGAAGGAAGAGGTCTTGTAAACACTGTGGCTGTGCTGTTCTTCCAAAACGAGGGCTTGCAAAGCTTTTGATGCGCGAAGGAAAACGTAAACAGACTGAAACTAACGATGAAACATCAACATCAGCACCTGAACCAAAGGGGCCATCTGAAGAGGTGTTCTTTTGTGGAGAAGCCTGCTACTCACAGGCTGCGCTAGTTCATCTGTTGTGCGATGTTCCGGATACACTCAGCGTAGTCAAGGTTAGCACAACGTGAAGCGGTAAAATCTAAGACTCTTTAATAATACATTGTATAAATCGGATCCATGAGGACATGTGGTGAGCTCCTGTAATCAAAAGAATACGAACGACTGATATCCGTACTTTTATGTACTTTCTGATACCTTCGATTTCAGGAGGTTCTTGGTGAACTTGTAAAACGTGTCAGCGAGCAAACACCAGTAAAACCGGTGCAACTCAGGAAGCCTTTCCTCGCGCATCGGCCTGACCCTAACAGGAAGAGCGCCAAGGGCACGAAATGGATGGTGTGGGAGCCGGGGACACGTCAAAAGCTTTTAAGCAAAAAGAATAATACCCTTGGTAAGAACAGCCCCATTTTAAAGCAATGTCGATTGATGTATGATATGTTTGAAGGTATCCACTGGTATCGAATATTAAGATAGGCAGAAAAGAGTCATCGTTATTTCAGACGATTACTCTCTGATCTTCATCTCAAATATTGGGGTTTATGTAGCATTTATGATATCTTCCGTTTTGGTTAGAAGAAATGCCTTCGTGTAGCTGCATAGTGTTTTCCAGTCTATGTCACTACCAAGTCTCTATCCTGATCTTAGTATACCGTCGAAGAGCGAGGTGGGCCGATCATGGTTCAGGTGGAGTATTTTTAGGTGCCTATAAACGTTCGTTCAACAAATCGCTTTTTCGCATCTGTGCATTGGAAGCAGAATCTGTTTCTACTCATTTGCTTTAGCCTTGCATCCCATTCAAGCAAACGTTTTCAAAATGATGCTACGTTGTCCAGTTATTGTGTTATACAGGCGAAACCTGTTGTGCTTGCTTTTTCATATTTTGCGGTAGTTAGATCCATCTAAGCGCAAATTTTTCTTATTAAAAATAGCAGGCGATTTATTAGTTATGTGTGATTTATCATACTTTAGGAGAGGATATGTAGTACATATAGTAACATCTCTAGAACTCATTGGGCTACGTATCTGTTTCAATTTGCGATATCTTCACTTGGATGTATTGATAAACTGTTTGGCTCAGTTGTTGGAACTGCGCAATGTTGTGCTTCAATCGATTTTACAAAACCGGCAAATTGATATGGTATGAATTGACGGCCATTGTCCGAGGCAATTCTAAATGAGCGTTTGAAACAATCCTAAAAAGTTATATGCAGCGAGGAAATATATTATGTAGCGCATTTACTGTATTTTAACTAATTGCTGATTGCATAATATATACTTCAGCCCCTCGGAAGTGGGTATCTACAATAATTGAATACATTTCACTATCAACCGGCCTCCCAAAATCGATATGCTTCCGTTCAGATACCTGTGTAGATTCTAGCCATTATTTATTAGTTACCTTTGCGAATCTATATCGCTTCATAATAGTTTGTCCAGTGGGCCTTATAAGTCTCTTAGTGTATCAATAAATTCTAAGCAACAGAGATCGTAATTCAAAGACATTCGAAAAAGCTAGCATCTACAAAATTGCTTTAGTTTTATCGAGACCTGGTTTTATTTTTTGAGTTCGGCTAAAAAAATCCTCTAACTTTGACCTCGGTCTTAAGATAGTGTCTCTTTTCCAATTTTACTTTTAGTCCGGATTGGTCAATCTGTCGGAAAATTTCGTAGGATCTATACAGCCTTGTTTTGTTGTAGAACCGTAGTCAACGATGTTGCCCCTGATGTATGATGGAATCGCTGTTATTAGTATATCAGTTTTTGCCTGAATAATTGTTTGTGTTACCTTTACAAAGGGAAGCCTATAATATGTCATTTAAAAGTTCTCTCGGATTGTTAATAATTGGCAGCCCTATTGATTTATCCATTATTTCAAGTTATCGGTATGCTTTAGCTAACTTAGTGGTAGAGGAATTTTATCCAGTTTCATAAATATACATGGTGATCGGAGAGCGGAGTAATAGGTTTCGTGATTGGTATGCAGACGGCTAGAAGGATCAGCACACAGGCTTACGTCACTATTCTTTTTTGAATTATTACAATTAAGGCCACATCTCGGTAAGAGGCATCAGTCAGGACAGCGCGAGCTACAAGCCGTTAAAATGTTCTGTCCAACTTATTCGAAATATTGTAAGAAACAGGTTTTATCTTCAAGAATACCAAATCAGTATTTGGGTTAGAGATAGACAGATGTGCTTCGGTTTGTCACTACAATTCCACGACGTTTCTTAATAATTCGTTTAGAAATAAACTCGTTCTTAATATGGATGCCAAATGTCAATTTCAGAAGTTAATTTATTTCGAACTTTTGGGACTCTCATCATACATTGATTGTGGTCGATGACATAGCAATTGTCCCGAATCTTTTCTGCATTCAACTCTGCCTCTGTTTTAAAACGGCCTGGCCAATTTAACTGTCCCATGTCGGCATCTTTAAATGCAGAATAAAAAAACTGGGGGTTATTTTAGTCTATCAATGTCTTTCATGTGCGCAAGTCAATAATAGTAACGCTTGGTTCTGTATTTTGCCTTGGACACTGTGCCTTGCTAGTCTTTGATTTTGACAGCCTGATATATCTGTGTAAATCGTTGAATGGTGCAAATTTGAGTCTTGCCTACATAGTCATCCTAAGTTCATCATGATCTACTCTATTTATGGAACGTAGTCGATTATTCGTATGTGATTTTCTGGGTGTTTGGTTATTCATTTTCCAAAAAACGACCTTACGTATGACCTTTGTTATTGCAAAGAGGCAAAATGATTATGTTTAGAGCTGCTGTCTTGCTGCTTATGACTGCTTCCACATCTCACGCATGCTGGCAAACGTCATTCTCAACAACCATTATGCTCATTGTATCTTGATGCTTTGCTAATGCCCTTGTCGTTTATTCGTCGTTGGTTCAAAATGTTTCAGTTGCATAAACTGCTTAATGTGAGCATGCATTTTTTATCGTACAACTAACCATTTCATCTACTTAGTTAAAAGCTACTGATTTATTATCATTATATTTTGATTTCTTCAACCCTCGAATTTAAACAAAGCATCAGGGGAAATATGATCAAGTACAACGAACGAATATAGACGATTAACTCTGTATGCATAATTGACAAAGATCCATGACAGGTCGTCATTTCAAACGCATTTAATGCAGTTGTTTCTTCGGCAAATAAAAGACAGATAGTTTCCAGAGAGATTTTTATCGTGTCCAACTTTCTGCTAAAGTAATTTTGGTGAGATTTCACTTCTGCGCGATAATTCTGGCTTCATCTTGTTCTTTAAGCGTTCTTCCTTCCTGATTTATGATATTTTCGTGGCGATCGTACCATTTCTCAAAATTCTGTCGGTTTGCCGAAACTTGGAATTCTGGACGTCAGGCTACTTATCACGGGATCTTCTGGCGGCACCATTCCGTGAAATCTAAGAAATATGTTCAATGTGGTTGTTCTGTGTGCCAAAATTTGTTGTAGCGTTCTTTGTAGGATATTTTGGTTTAATGCGAATTTACTACCTTACGTCGCCGGTAACTTATCTAAAAATATCTATCGATATTGAGTGCTAGGTTAAGCAGAAAAGACTTTTTTGTTGTCCAACCATTAAGATCATTACTGTCTGATTTTGATCTCTGGTATTGGGGTTGATATACTATTCATGACAAATAGTGTTGTATTAGTTATTAATACGATTTCAATTTGATTTCCTTTAATCGCAACAATTACAGTTGTAGAGGAGGCAAACGCTCGGCTAGATGCATCTCCAATAGGTATTCGGTTAGCGGGCGTGACGGATGCCCGTGCGTGCCTACTGTGCTTGGCAGTCGGTGACGGCGCGAGCGAAGGTCCGGGCAGACTGCTCAACTTGGACACGGACCAATGGGTGCATCTCAACTGCGCGCTTTGGTCGTCCGAAGTTTATGAGACGGTGAACGGGTCACTGATGAATGTCGAAGAGGCTTGCCGTCGGGCAAAGCGTGTGCGCTGTGCACGTTGCAACCTCGTAGGGGCTAGCGTGCGCTGCTTCAAGATGAGATGTATGCAGACGTTTCATTTTGGCTGCGCACGCCGCCACTCGTGCATGTTTTTCAAGGACAAGACCATGTTGTGCCCCGCTCATCAGCCCAAGTCTCCTCAGCCCGATCTACTTCTACCGTCCGCTTCCGTGCTCCGGCGGGTCTATATCTCGCGAGACGAAGTCAAACAGGCAAGTAGCTACAAGATGAAAACTAAGAGGATTATTATTAGCCACCGCTAGAAGCCCTAGTAAGACAAGCATTATAGTTTGGTGGGGAAGAAAAGAAAAGGCCGCTGTGAAAATATTCAATTCTAGATATGCACGTCAGTGTTCTTACCCTCCGTCATCCCATTTCGGTCTGGTTTGAAGGTTGCTGCTTCTGTTCATCGTGGCGAGAATTATTACATCCGTGTGGGTAGCCTGGTATTCCAGGCTCTTGGCCAACTATTACCGCAACAGCTGCAAAATTTTCACTGCCCAAATGCTATCTACCCCTGCGGATTTCGTGTGCTGCGCTTCTATTGGCACATGCAACGACTTGGCCAACGTCAACTGTATGAATGTGTCATTAGTGAACATGAGGGTAAGCCGAAGTTCACTATTACACCCATGGGCAAAAGCGATCAAAAGGCCATCGAGGGCAGTACTCCTAAGGAGTGCTGGATGAAGGTACGTTCTTGGAATCAGCACACTCTGGTGTATCGATGTTTACATCTCGTACACGAAACATATATATATATGGTCATCGATTGCAGATAGTCAATCGCGAATTGTGATACATTACATTAGCTCATAAAAAACACAATATCAAGATCACGTTAAAAACATGACAATCTTACCGTGATTTTTACATGTATTGTTGTCCAGACGATTGCCTTGAAATTCCTCCGTAAGACTGAAATGAAAACCAAAATTTTCGATAACCTCTTACAAATCCGGCATAAACGTCAAAATTTCTTCCTGGGGCACACATATAACTTCCTAATTGTAGAAGATCTAAACTTATAGATTGCGCTTTTAAAAAACGGATAAGAAAAATCTAACGATCGCATAAAGTTGCATAAATGGGGTAGCTCAGGAGTGGTACGAACTCTCCGAGACAAATGGGGTTTACCCAACTTCCGCTTTAATAATCGCAGGGTTTCGAATACGCAATGACAGATGGTACCGCCCCCTGGAACCAAACATTGCCCACGTTTGACTCATTTACGGTTACTTTAGCTCGATAAAGTGATAAATTGTTAGTAAATAAGATTTTCGCACAATTGTATACGGCGCTTTTGTTTGTTCACCCATCCTGATATGCAGAAGTACAAAACAATTGGGGATCAGATTTTCAACACAAAAACTGGGAAAATTATTTTTCTAAGATCTCGTCGTAGGTGCTCTACGACAGATGCAGACGTATAACGCTTGGCATAGTCTACAGGTTTGAACTATTTCATGTATTCAAGTTCGTGGTGAATAGAAGCATTTTCATGCAAAGCGCTTTGCTCTATAGCGTAGGAACAGGATGTCGTATCTCTATTTCCGTTGTGGCTTTTAGGTGTTGGAACCCATAGAAAAAATGCGACTGGAGGACAAGGCTATCAAAGTGTTCTCCAAATACGTGACGGGTCACGACCTGTTCGGGCTAACGGAACCGCTTCTTCTTCGATTGATTGAGTCAATTCCGGGTGTAGATACGTTGCTTGACTATACGTTTCGCTACGGTCCTTCAATCGATTTGCCGTTAGCTGTCAATCCAAGTGGTTGTGCCCGGTCGGAACCCAAGCTCAGGACCCACTTCAAACGGTAAAATCCATCGGAAGTTATTAAAAAAATATTTGCAGTACAATGGACAGTGAACGTATTGTAAAGAGAAAACTTAGTGATAGTGCACTAGCTGATCTTTGTATAGTAGCTACTGTTGATAGATTTCAATATGGCTAAAGAGATACAAATAACAATGCAATATTTTTTCGTGCATATTTGCTTGTCGTGTTCTTACTGTTATTCTCAATGTAGATCGCATGCGTTGCTGCATTCGAGTAACGCAGTGGGTGCTGCTGGGGGCTGGGCTGGCGCAGGAGGCGGCGGAAGTTCCGCGGCTTCGGCGCTCTCGGCCTCGGTGGGGACACCCGCGTCACTCGCAATACAGCATTCGTTACTGTTGTGCTCCGATTCGCCCGGCGGACAGGGCCTTTCGCCGTCACCTGAGATGGGCTCGCCGTACTCCAAGCAGTTCGTCCATTCCAAGGCCAGTCAATACAGGCGAATGAAGACAGAGTGGCGAAGTAACGTTTTCCTAGCTCGAAGCAAGATCCAGGGTTTGGGTCTATATGCCGCCCGTGACATTGAAAAGCACACGATGGTAATAGAGTACATTGGACAGGTGATCCGAAACGAAGTGGCCAACGCCCGCGAAAAGCAGTACGAGTCTCAGAATCGAGGAATTTACATGTTCCGACTCGACGAAAATCGGGTTATTGATGCTACCCTTACGGGCGGCCTAGCGAGGTAAAAGAAGAACTGTCACAGTAGGATGTTAAAAACATTTACTATAGTTGTTCGATAAGTTCTCGCCGTCCTTATGGATTGCTTTCCTTTTTCCATTTTTTTGTGAATAGATGTAATATATGTTAAAACGTTCTTAATTGCGTTACAAGCGTGTGGTATTATTTGTATGATATCAAGAGCTTAGTTTAAATGTGTGCTCCAAGAATGAATAATTGGAGAAGAAAATTTTCTGCTAAAATTAAGAAGCAGTAATTCAGAACAGTAATTCTCCGGATAGAAAATCCGTAGACGGAAAGAGCTTCGTCTAACAATCATCAGTCGTTAAATTTGGCGCAAAATGGTTTTCGTTGAACTCGAAAAATTAAGCGAAGTGTATCGTTTAGATTTAAGATGCTATTTTTTTTTTTCCATTTTTTACGACATATACTTTTATGTTATACTCTCAGCAATAAAATTTTCCACTATACACATCATATAGCTACCAAGTTGTATCATAACTTCTTTTGTTTAAAGGTGGGCCAAAAAGTTTGATTGTTCAGATAAAGTTGCTGAGTGTTATTAAGAGCACTGGTTTTTCTTGGCCACTAGGATACAGTTGGGATAGGAAGTAATGCATATAAAGTAATTTGTTGGCTAATTTCGCGTAAGCACTTTTAAAGTGGTGGAAAAAGGTTAGCATGTATTAGATTAATTATTATAGTTAACTGTAAAAGCAGCTTAATTCATCCGTTTATGTACCAATGACTTGCGTGCATCTGATCACTTGCGTTGTCCGGCCCTTGATGCATTGACTTGTAATAGCAAGTCTGAAACGACCCTACTGTACGCCTGATTATTTCAATTTTTTTTTTTCATACGATTAAGCAAATATTAATAACTAATAGACTAATTTTGAGTGTTATTTAATCTTGTCTTTCTGCAGATATGTGAATCACAGCTGCAATCCAAACTGTGTCACTGAGGTGGTGGACGTAGACAAGGATCAGAAGATTCTGATTATAGCTAAACGGCGAATTGCCCGTGGCGAAGAGCTCTCTTACGACTACAAGTTCGATTTTGAGGATGACCAGCACAAGATAGCCTGCCTATGTGGTGCCCCCAATTGTAAAAAGTGGATGAATTAGAAGAAAGACGTGAACGATAAAGAATATATATATATATATATATAGCCGATGAATAATATAGAAAGGTACACTTAGACACAACAGAAACTTGTTAACAGGAAAGAAGTTAGAGATACACTCACACAAGCACACCCGATACAATTCTGTACAACTTTGCAATAGATTCAATATTATGCTGTCGGTTCAATGAGACAAAACTCACAATTCCTTTTGCCACAACAGAAACAACAATAATAACGTGTGTAACAACAATAATTATTACTGCTATTACGTTTTCCCATGCATTGCTACTGGTGCTCCCGCATTGCCCGGCTGCCATGTATATACAGTGGTGGTACAGTGCACAAACACTGATGGATATTATAGAAAAATACATATTGATGTTGTTATTATTATTATTATTATTATTATTATTATTATTATTATTAAAGCGTCAATTTCGACCGCAGATGATCTTGTGATCCATTAATCGCTGGTGTATTTGGTTTCGCAAATGTTAATGTTGCTCAGAGAAGCGATCATATTTGGTCAACAAAGGAAGCAAACGACCACCGAGAGAGAATACCCTCGATTTCAATTCTACACCTACTCGAAATAAAACCGGCAGGTAGGTGAAAGGTATTAGAAGATCCTCAAATATCGATAAACGACATTTTTGTAATGAGTATAATAAGGCAACGGGTAACGGGCGACTGGTTGACAAAGGGGGCGCAAACGAAACGTAAACGAAAAACATGTTACGCCAGCAGCAGCGGTAGCACATGCATAATAAAGAACCGAAAATCATCGTTAGATTTTTGTTATACATTGTAATCATTGTACCATCGACATTGTAACTAAGCAACATTAGCTATGCGTGAATTGGGCCCTAGGTGTTACTTTCATTCGGGGCCTGTAGTTGAATTGGTAACAAATTAATTAACTAACTAGTATTTATTATAGTTATTGAAAGCAAACACACAAGTCAGATTAGTTTTATTACTATTACTATTGCTACGATTTCTGTAACAGAAGACAGCCATTATTCATGTACGACAAATACTATATGAAAGGAAATATAACGCTGATACTAGACATTAGTGTCATCGTCGTGGTAAATGTAATAGTTCTAAAAGTTGCATTGATGCTCTACGGCTGATACAAATAAACATAGAGACACGCGCAACTTTGAAAACAGATGGAATCGGCGGATGCGTGACTGGAGAAAAACAGACAACAATAGGAAGAACGCAAACAGACGACACATGCAAAGAAACATAAAACCCGATGGAACCTAGAAAGGTGAAATCGAATTCATTGAAGTGTGTGAAGTATAATACAGGTAATAATGAAAATATGAATAGAAGTGATCGACACTAAAGATGGACTATAAAAAGAATAGTAAGAATAACGGTAATAACAATGATAATGATGACTGGAAGAAACCTTGCAAACAAAACACGAAACAAGCAAAACGTGAGGAAGACTCGAAAGAATGAAAATGAGTAAACTAAGTATGATTGGTGACACTGGTATTATGATTATAAATATCAATGAATTAATATTGTTGTCAACTATATATTGTGTATAAATGCGACTGTGTATAGAAACGAAATGACAATAGTAATAATAATAAACAATATAATAACTGTCTATGGAAAACAATGTCGCAGATGGTGATGATATGATATCATATGCTTGTATGAGCGACACAAAAGGAAGCAAGAAAGGATGCTCTTCTTTTGGATGATATATAATTATATATAGATCCATAGGTACACAATTAAGTATATATAGATAAAATCGCCTACAAACAAATTGATTGTAGGCTTCCCCGTTTTTCGCTGCGCGATACAAAATAATAAGAAAATCATTGCGAGTTCCAAAAAAATAGGATAAAAAGAGAGAAAGAAGCAAATGAATACACATCATAAATCGGAATTTAAAGCTAACTCGTGGTTTAAAGTATAAGACAAAATGGCACGGCTAGAAAAAAAACCATATTCGATGCTTTCATATAAAATAACCCATGCATCCCAGCTTGAGTGAATTTCACTAGAAATATGAAAAAAAAATATTAATACACCCATTTTACTGACTAGGATGGTTATGTTGCAACTGAATGGTCTTAAATTGTGCCCGCCCAGCATTACATTTCACTTGGAATTAATTGTTATTAAGGAACCTGTAACATGCCGTGTAACATGCACACAAACAAAAACGATGACAAGCATGCGTAAACGAAACCAACTAGATTTTTAAATTTTTAAATCTGGATCGTAAACTGTTTGAAATGTTGTGAGTATCAAAATAGCGTCAATCCTGAATTTGAGGGCTTCACGTATCTGCATAACTTCACACCTTGCAGTCGATTGCTAGTTGAATCGATAGCTGTCTAGTGTTTCTTGGTGAGGTGCACGTGCAAGCAAATTGCCCTAGACTAGTTTACAGCGGACCTGTTTCTGATATTATTTCACCTGCATGAGATATCTGTACAGGCACCTTATAGTGGGGAACCTTTTATCTCAAACAAGATTGTTGAACGGACGGCTGACATTGAGGTACTAGAGCGAAATTGCACCCCGAAATCAATAAAACAAAACATAGTTTCATTAAACGCTACCAAACTGGGGCTATTGAGTTTTTAAATGTTTGAAAGCTACCTTCATACGAATTACATTATTTGTGTCTATCAAAGCTAGCTAATTCCAGTTCTATTATAAATTCAAGCCCTGTCCCAGTTTCAAATGGTTTGTGTCAGAAGATGTTTTTTTCGTCTGCTATTTCTTGATGGTCTTGTTGTTTCTTCATTATTTTGCTGGTTGTTCTCATCATTGTATTCTAATCTGTACTGCTCCTTACGAAACGTATTAATGTATTATTGCGTTAGTTTCACTCATCTGGATTATTGTTATTATAGCCTACGCTAACACCACCAACATAAATAGAAATCACTTTTAGGCATATTCACGTATTCATCTACAAACGAACACGAAAACACAAACTCATATATGATCCAACAAAAATAATTGGATCTACTAGCTGAAAATAAAGTGATTCATCGTCGAAAGAGAGCAATGAGGTTCAGTACATTTCATCTACCTTTTCATTGAGCAGCCTCTTATATATATATATATATATAAATAT